>NW_012151019.1:1091123-1133549 GCF_000956105.1 Propithecus coquereli
CTGGTTTTGACATTGTGCTCTAATTATGCACGATGTCACTCACCATTGGGGGACCTGGGGGAGGGGCACATAGGACTTCCCTGTGCATTTCTTTGCAACTTCTTGTGAATCTATATTTCAAAATAAAACATTTCATAAATACATAATTAAATAGATAATTTGAGAACTGGCAATGTGACAAGCACCGTGCCAGATGCTGGGGGTACCATAGGGAAGGGAAGTACACATGGTCTCCGCCCTTGGCAGTTCATTTGTGTTACTGAGTGATAAGACCAAATTTCTTGAATGAAAGAAAGAAAGAGAGAGAGAGAGAGAAAGGAAGGAAGGAAGGAAGGAAGGAAGGAAGGAAGGAAGGAAGGAAGGAAGAAGAAAGAAAACCTTCTAATAGCTTTCAGTTCTCTTCGACGTTCCATTTCGATGCTGAGATTGTACATTCCGGGGGCTGGGCTGGTGCTGTGCCCAGCATCTCCACCCGTCCTGCCGCAGCCTTGATGGCGAGTCATAAGGAGAAAGTTTTGCTTCCCTCTAAGCGGAGGCAGAGTCCATTGTTGTCACCTGTCGTCGCCTTGGAAGGCACTGGGTTCCCCTGGCTGGTGCCTATTCTCTCACCTCACCTTTCGAAACGGTTTAAACAGGGTCTGCTGTGTTCCCACTGAGGCCTTTGCTGAGGGACCGGGGAGATTGTACACAGTGTGACGAGCCACAGGGGACCAGCTGGAACTGGCATCTTTGTTGGGAGGAGCAGGCGGGTGGGCGGGCTCCCTGCCAGGGCAGAAGTGGGTGTTGGCCGTCCTGAGGCTCTGTCAGATCCAGCTTGGCAGGGTCATGGGTGACGTGGTCTCCTGGACAGTCGGTGGCACAGGGGGCTTGTCAGCTGTGTCCAGAAGGGCTGTGAGCGGCTACTAAAGCAGCGTGAGCTGAGAGGACACGGAAAACCAGTTGGGTTTAGAGAAAAATCTTTACTGTAGCTCTGCTTACAGAAGTCGTATATGCTCGTTATAAATATCCCAGAAAAACATAACGCAGGAAGTGAAATTCAGACCACAGTGTGTGCGTTTCTTTCTCCTTTTTAATAACAGCTTTATTCAGATGCATTTACTTAATGTATTCAGTGGCATACAATGCACCTGCTAGAAGCACACAGGTCGGCGGCTGTCACTGCATTCACAGTGCTGGGCCACCATCTCCACCGCAGCCAATTTAAGAACATTTTCAGCACCTCAAAAAGAGAAACCTCATGTTGCATGACAGTGTGAATGTACTTAATGCCACCGAACTGTACACTTAAAAGGGGTAAAAAGCCAAAATTTGGTAATTTCAAGTTAACAAAAGAAAAAAAAAAAAAAAAAAAACCCAACCCCCTTAACCGGCAACCCACATCTCCCCGACCCCAGCCCTAAACAGCCAGTCGTTTCCTTGCCGTCTCTGTATTTGTCCCCTCCGATTTCAACACCAGACGGCCCACTGTGCCTGACCGGCCCTCGCAGGTCCTCGCCTGTGGCTGGCACCGAGCTGCTCAGGGCAGGGGACGGGGGAACGTGGTCCTGCTCCAGTGAGTTTACAGCCTGTGGTCCGAGCACCCCTGTCTCTGCATCGTGTCGCAAACACGCAGCGTTTTCCTGGTGCGAGAGCGCGGTCTGGGCGGCACACCCTGTGTGTGGCTCTCCAGTGGCAGAGGTCGGATCCTCGGAAAACAAAGGCTTCGGGGCAGAAGGTGGATCTGGACGAGCTGCGGAGGCGCAGGGACCTCCGTGCAGGACGGAGGGCGCAGGCAGGGAGGCGGAATGAGGATGGCGCTCACAGGCAGCGGGAGGAGAGCAGCCGGCGAGGGACAAGGTTTCCATTGAGAAGCCGTCAAAATGAGGCAAAATGAGGCCAAAAAACCCTTCCCCCTCCCACCCTACCGCACGCCGTGATTGCCGTGCTTGTTTAAAACGATTCGAACATGCCACACACTGTTCCAATTTATTTATAATAATTTATTTCATGCTCACAGCAGTTTATGAGGTGGTGTATTCATTTCTTATGGCTGCTACCAATCACCACAAACTGGGTGGCTTAAATCAAAAGAGATTTATTCTTTCACGGTTCTTGAGGCCAGAAATATGAAATCAGGGTGGTGACAGGGTGGGTTCCTTCTGGAGACTCAGGGAGAATCTCCCATCCAAGTACTAACCAGGCCCGACCTTGCTTAGCTTCTGAGATCAGATGAGATCGGGACTGTCCAGGGTGGTAGGGCCGTAGGCTCAGGGAGACTCTGTTCCGTGCCTCTCTGGCTTCTGGTTGCTGCTGCCCGTCCTTGGCATTCCTTGGCTTATAGGTCCCTTGCTCCAATCTCTGCCTCTGGCTTCACGTGGCATTCCCTTCTCTGTGTCTCTGTGTCCCATGTCATGTCCTCACATAGCCTTCTTATGTGAGGACACCAGTCACTGGATTTAGGGCCCAGCCTGATCCAGCGCGGCCTCATAGTAACTTGATGACATCTATTCATACAAGACCCTATTTCTGAATCAGGTCACATTCACATGTACTGGGGTTTGGGATGCCAACACATCTTTCTGGGGGACCATTCCATTCTCAACAGGTAGGTACTTTATTACTCCTGTTTTACAGCTGAAGAAACTGAGGCACAGAGAGGATAAGCAATGTCACAGAGACATGCCCACATGTGGGCGGTGTGGCCAGGGAGCCACCCCACACACAAGCCACCAGGCTGGTGCAGGACAGGACGCAGCGCAGTTCTGCAAGCTAAGCCACCGCCCCTCAGGACAAAGGACTGTTTGTTTCTTACCGACTTGCATTCAGCTCTGTTCCAGAAGAGTGTGAGGCTATCTGTTAGGTCTCCCCCAAGACCAAGGTGTCCATTTGGGCCCCGAGAGGGAAGGGCCATGAGCCACTTGGTGGGAGGTTTAAGACTCTGACCACGGTGCCCTTGTGGCCTCTAACCCTCTGGGGTCTCCCTGCCAGACACTTTTAGTAAACATCCAGCGCTCTCCCAAACAGCAGTGCCATGTGCTGCGCTGGGTGCCATGGGAGACTCAGAGATGGGCCAAGCCCCATCCTGGGCATTCAGGGCCCCCCCAGCTGGGGCCTTGCTGTGAAGAGATGCTGTTTGCATGGTCAGGAGTGGGGCAGGGGTCAGGGGCTGGGGGAAGAGACAAGCATGAGCTTTGACCGTCGCGTGTCATTTGACACAACTACGGTTTCACAGTGAAACAGTGACTGGGCCCCTATGTCAAGAGCTATGCTGGGCCCTGGGCTGCAAAAGCGAATGGGTGCTGGGTCCCGCACCCAAGGAGCTGACACAGCCCACCGACCTGCTCAGTGGACTGGGTCCGAAGCCATGTGACTGTGCTATTTAAGGGCCAAGGCCTTAAGGAAAAGGCAAGGGGCAAAAAAAGGGGAAGGAACCAACTTGGCCTCAAAGGTTTAACCGGGGTCCAACAAAGCCGGCCAAAACCCAAAGAACAAGGGAAAACGCCAAACGGTGGCCAAACCCCGGAACCCGGGCCAAGCCTTTTGCCGGCTTCACCCCTAATCCTGCTCGAGGGGTTGGTGAGGAGGGTCTTTCCGTTCCATCTCACAGGTGGAGCCTCCTGTCTCCTCTCTCTGCTGCGGGTCTTTTGGCCCCAGCCTGCCCTGGCCACTGCCCGTGCTGCCCCTTGTGGAGAGAGTCCGCCATGCGCAGGTGCAGGCACTAGGTGGCGCTGGGCCGCCTGGGGCCACCTCCCCCTGTGAATTCAGAGGGTGGTAATACCACCGGCTGCTGACTCTCAGACTTAAGTCTTTTGTAGGCATCCTCTGAGTATGTCCTGTACTATAGACTAGTTAATATTGTTCTTTAAACCCTTTTTAAAAATTGTGTATCTATCCTAATGGGAAACTATGTCTTTGCCATAAATAGATGAGTGTAAAAGTTTTTTGTAGAGATAGGATCTTGCTCTGTTGCCTGGGTTGGAGTGCAGTGGCACCATCGCAGCTCACTGCAGCCTTGAACTCTTGGGCTCAAGCGATGTTCCCACCTTGGCCTCTCAAAGTGCTGGGATTACAGACATGAGCCATCACACCCAGCCTGAATGTAAATTTTTTTTTTAAGTCACATAAACTGTTGAGAATAGTGCTTAGTGTGTAGAAAGAAGGCAAGTATAAAAATAAGGCTGTTGGAACAAAATATGTTGGCTTGTGTATCCCTATAACTATCTCACACACCTTTAATATAGTGGAGTGTTGTCCTAGGCTTAGAAAACAGGATGGCCGGCCTATGTCACGTACGTGTGGCTTTAGGGTTGGAAGGGCTCCTTCCCTCTGCAGGTGGAGGGACTGAGGCACTGAGAGGGAAAGAGACATACTCAGAGCCACGTTGTCAGTTACAGGGCCAGGGCCAGGCCTGGAAGCTGGGATCTGCCTTCCCCCATCACACGGCAGCTGGAAGAACCTCAGGAAATTGGAACTACAATGTGCCTTTCACGCGTTTCTCAGCCCCTCTGGTGCCTGAGAGCACTCACTGTGGGGACAAGTGCAGAGTGTGTCAATGCCAGGGTGTGGTGTGCGGGATGGGGCGGGAGTTGTGGGTGGGCGCCTGCCAGGACACCGACGAGCAGTGGGACCTCCGCCCACTCGCTGAGTGTCGCTGGGCCCCCAGCCCTGGGGCTCCCAAGCAGGGCAAGACAGGGTGCCCTGTTCTCCACTGCTCAGTCTGCCCCCAGCTTCGGACACTGACTGCCCCATCCTAGCACCCTGCTGCCCCCATTGGGTCCCCAACACAGGTCCGTACTCTGCAGACTACCCGGGTCGGAATTGGGGAACTTCTAAAAGTGCAGACTGCTAGATCCACGCTCAGGGGAACCCGGCATTGGGTCTGGCGTGTGCCGAGAATCCACATTTTCAAGCAGCTCTCAAGGGGACCCTGACGGATGCGGCGCTGGGTGGGAGTCAGGGCCCCTGAAGCCGGGGCTGTTACAAAATATTAACACGAAGCAACCTTCCAGAGGAGAGTGCGTGGATTTCCTCATAAACTATTAAATCCATTAAAAAGCTTTCACAACAATAGAGATTTTAAAAATGGGAGTCTTGGAATAAATGCTCTAACATTTCCCCCCACGCTGCGGAGGGCCGGCTTGTGCACCCCCGGGGGGGCCAGTGTCCCTCTCTCTCGAGGCCTCTGTTCCAGCCGGTGCCGTTCAAACTTTTCTGGCCATGACTGTCAGTGAGAAACACATCTGACACCATGATGCAGCATGTTCAAGCACACACACACACACACACACACACACACACACACACCTAAAACAGAAACTTAGCAAAACAAGACTTATTCCAACTACATGAGACACATTCTGATAGTTTCTCGTCCAGTTTATACTTTTTTATTAAAAAGAACCAGCCACGATCCACTATACTGATTTTGTGACCCCCTCTGAGGTGTTTTCCTGCACCAACCGCCCACTCTCCAATTCTCCAGACACCAGCTGGGCATCCCACAATTCAGTGCCATTCTGGCACCAGTTACCTGGAGTTGGGGGCACACTCTGCAGACTTCAGGGCTCAGTCCCACAAGACGCCCCCGCTGCAGGTGCAGCTGCAAGGCCCAGGCCACCACTACCTCTGACTGGCCGGCCGTCAATCACAAGTCCCCAGGCACGATGATGAGAGATTCTCCAAGGGCGAAGATGACCACCCTACCCCTGTACCCCCCTCCAGGAAAGGAGGTGGCTGCTTAGTCACAACACTGGGCACATCCTAGGGGCAGGCCCAGGAGGCCCCTCCCTTCCTTCCTCATTTTGGGTCATGGCACCCACTTCTTGAAGCTGATGACTCCCGCACCCAGGGCTGTGCTGAGGGTCAGACCCCATGATCCTTGCAAGGGGCCAAGCAGAGCGCCTGGCACCAAGTAAGTGCTCCAGAGATGATCGAGTGTGTCCATCCTCCTGACACCCAGGACAGAAACCACTGGCATCTCCCCAGCTCCCCCCCATGTGGCTGTCCCCACCCCTCTCGGTTTCCCCAGCCACTGCCAGGGGCAGCACCTCCACGCAGGGCCTCAACAGTGGCAGCAGCCCCCAGCTGGTCTCCACTCTCCCCTTCCTTCCACCCCACCACCTGCTGTGGCCACGCTGCCCTGCTAAAGAGCAGTCTAACTGTCAGCAATGCGCTTGCAGCACTGGTCGAAGGAAGTCTCTGCCACTCCTAGGCACGGCGCTTGAGGCCTTCTGAGCATCCTACCTCCCACTCATGTATTCAGTTCGACCCACCAAGCTCTGGCACGGAAGAGGATCAAAGCATTTGCCCAAGATCCCATCCTGGGGTGGGGCTGGAGGGGTCAGGCACCGCGGTAGGTACAGGGGACCCGCAGTGAACTCAGCAGGCACCCTCCACTCCCACCCTCAGGGAGCCAACGACACTCCTTCCACCCCTGTCTTTGGAGGGAAACTCACCTGAGACCCTTCTCATCTCTCCTCAGTATTGTACCTGGAAGGCTCCGTTCTTGTGTTTGAGGACATCTTCAGACTGATCGCGTTCTACTGTGTCAGTAGGTGAGTAGGCCCGGCCCTGCAGGAGGTTGTCTGGGTGGAAGCGTCCTAGGGAAGCCCCAGAGGATGCAAAGAGAGGGGACGTCCCCAGCTTAGCCCAGGTAACCATGAGGGGATGTGTTAGCTCTGATGCTCCCGTGGACCGTCTGGGAAGAGCCCCTCCCTCACCACTACCTGCCCCTCTGGGTCACTGCCCATCTCCCAACTTCCTGTGTGCCAGCGTCAAGGACAGCTTGGAGTCCGGCGTGGACTTGAGCCGGGCCCACTGCAGGGGTTATAGAAGGAGGCGAGGATCCCCCTTCGTGGGAGGGAGGTTGTGATGATTATGCAGCTGCTGGGTGGAGCAGGTGTCTGTAACCACCCTCAGAACTGCCCTCTTTATTCAGAACTTGTTTCCGGTCAATAAGAATTTAAAAATACATTTTGGTGTCGTAAACCAAGCATGGGTAGGGAACCTGTGGCCTTCTGATTTCAAGATTGTTCTTTTCTAAGCACCAAAGGAGGCAAGAAAAGCTTCATTTTCCTCTGCCGCACCCGTTTTAATAAAAGGTGAAGTTTGGATTCAGTCGAGGGGCCACACTTGGGGATCTGGAGGGCCACGTGTGGGCTTGGGGCCACAGGTTCCGCACCCCGGCATGGGCAGGCTGTGTTGGGGTCCTGAAGTGAGCTCCAGGCCCACTGCTTCATGCCACCTCTGACAAAAACCCCTCCTCACCTACCAGGACCCTCCTGGGCCCAGATAGGCAGAAAAGGTGACACTGATAATACTATTTGATACTAGCAGCTGCCACCTGTTAAAGGCTCACCAGGTACCCAGCGCTGTGCTGAGGGCTTTTATAACCATCGTCTTTTTAAATCTTACAAACAATTCCCAGAGGTAAGTGCTCTTGCGATCCCCATTTTACAGATGAGGAAACTGAGAGAGAGAAGTAATTTGCATAGCTGGTAAATGGCAGAGCAGAGACCCACACTAGACACAGCTCCAAAGTCCACGCTGCAGCCGCCACACCGTGCACATCCTGCTGTAATTCTCATGACCCAGCACGTCCCTCGAGGCCCACATCGGAGGCCCCTTGGCCCTTTGTACGGTACATGCCGGGCTCTCCAGGGGACAGGCCCTTTCCTGTTCCGAGGAGTTCTCACCTTAGTAGGAGCCTAGCATGGTGTTTGGTGCATGCCGTGAGTGAATGAATGAATGATTGGATGATGACATAACTGCAAAGCCCAGAACTTGAACTGGTTACTTAATCTCTCTGAGCCTCAACTTCTTCCTCTGTAAAATGGGAATGATAAGATTAACTATACTGATGCCGGAGGCGGGGAGGAGAGAAACGCATGTAAAGAGACAGCCTCTGCCCCCACAAATAAAAAAAGAGACAAGTCCTGCTTCAAGGTGCTCACCCCCCCATTCTAACACAAACCCTCATGCTCTAGGCTGCATGGTGGACTGGCATGAGGATTCTAGAGAGGGTTTCCAGACCTGGCTGGGTCCCACAGTCACCAGAGAGCTGGGTAAAAATACAGACTCCTGGGCCCACCCTGGAGATCCTGACTCTGTGGTCTGGGATGGGCCACGGGAACCGGCAACTGTAAGGAGGCCACCTGCAGATCGAGGTTCGAGCACTGCTTCCAGGGTATTGATACTGATTGCTTAGCTGGGGGTCTTCTGGGAGCAGGCTTTGGGGCAGAATTCATATGCAAGGGATGATTAAGGACTTGCCCCCAAGGAGAAAGCAGCGAGGGATTAGGGAGCAAGGTAGGACGCAGTGAGGGTGTGATTGCAGGGCCAGCCCAGCCCAGCCCAGCCTGGGGGCATAAAGTAGACCTGGGCACCCATAGGCATTTGCGAGGCCTCAGCATTGCAGGACGAGCCCCTGAGGGTCACCGATGCCCCCGCTGGGGAGCGAAGCCTGCAGAGGCTGGGCGATGGGTGTGCAGAGCCAGCAAAGGATCCAGACCAGGTGGGGTGCCGGCGGCGACTGCCACGACTAGCTCCCGTGGATTGGGCGTCCGTGTCGAGTCAGGCTTTGTGCTGGGTACCGCCTGCGGAGTTCTTTCTAACCCCTGCAACGATAATACCTGTAGGGAAGGTATTATCATCTGTTGAACCACGTCAGGAGGCTAATGACCCCACCCCAGGGCTGTGCTGAGCATCAGACCCCGGGACCCCTGGAAAAGGCTGAGCAGAGCAGCTGTCATGAAGTAAGTGCTCAAGAAACCATCAAGCGTGTTCCTATTGCTGTTCTAGATGAAGAAATGGAGGCTGGGGGTGTGACCCGCCTTGGGTGGCACAGCTCAGTTCTGAGCTGGATTTGAACCCAGGTGCATCTGAGTCCCAAGCCCCAGCTGCTTCTGCCCAGCACACTGCCAGGCCTGGGACCAAGAAGACACCTGTACTGCTCCCCCGCCAGCCTCTCCCTTCACCTGTGGGAGACACCAGTCCCTCTTTATGGTAGAGGTGACATTGGGGGCCAGACAAAGAAGAGTAGGAAGGGAATTCTAGGCAGAGGGAATGGCATGTGCAAAGTGGGAAAGCTATGGGCAGCCTCAGGAGTGGCTTTGTGGGTTGAACTGAATACATGAGTGGAAGGTAGGATGCTCAGAAGGCCTCAAGCGCCGTGCCTAGGAGTGGCAGAGACTTCCTTCGACCAGTGCTGCAAGCGCGTTGCTGACAGTTAGACTGCTCTTTAGCAGGGCAGCGTGGCCACAGCAGGTGGTGGGGTGGAAGGAAGGGGAGAGTGGAGACCAGCTGGGGGCTGCTGCCACCATCCGGGCCCTGTGTGGAGGTGCTGCCCCTGGCAGTGGCTGGGGCAACTGAGAGGGGTGGGGGCAGCCACGTGGGGGGCGGCTGGAGGAGGTGTGGGGAGATGCCCGTGGTTTCTGTCCTGGGTGTCAGGAAGATGGACACACTCAATCAGCTCTGGAGCACTTACTTGGTGCCAGGCGCTCTGCTTGGCCCCTTGCAAGGATCATGGAGTCTGACCCTCAGCACAGCCCTGGGTGCGGGAGTCATCAGCTTCAAGAAGTGGGTGCCACGACCCAAAATGAGGAAGGAAGGGAGGGGCCTCTTGGGCCTGCCCCTAGGATGTGCCCAGTGTTGTGACTAAGCAGCCACCTCCTTTCCTGGAGGGGGGGTACAAGGGCAGGGTGGTCATCTTCGCCCTTGGAGAATCTCTCATCATCGTGCCTGGGGACCTATGATTGACGGCCGGCCAGTCAGAAGTAGTGGTGGCCTGGGCCCTGCAGCTGCGCCTGCAGCGGGGGCGTCTTGTGGGACTGAACCCTGAAGTCTGCAGAGTGTGCCCCCAACTCCAGGTAACTGGTGCCAGAATGGCACTGAATTGTGGGATACCCAGCTGGTGTCTGGAGAATTGGAGAGTGGAGGGTTGGTGCAGGAAAATACATCAGAGGGGGTCACAAAATCAGTGTAGTGGATCGTGGCTGGTTCTTTTTAATGAAAAAGTATACACTGGACGAGAAGCTATCAGAATGTGTCTCATGTAGTTGGAATAAGTCTTGTTTTGCTAAGGTTCTGTTTTAGGGGTGTGTGTGTGTGTGTGTGTGTGTGTGTGTGTGTGTGCTTGAACACGCTGCATCATGGTGTCAGATGTGTTTCTCACTGACAGTCATGGCCAGAAAAGTTTGAACGGCACCGGCTGGAACAGAGGCCTCGAGAGAGGGACACTGGCCCCCCCGGGGGTGCACAAGCCGGCCCTCCGCAGTGTGGGAGGAAATGTTAGAGCATTTATTCTAAAACTCCCATTTTTAAAATCTCTATTGTTGTGAAAGCTTTTTAACGGATTTAATAGTTTATGAGGAAATCCACGCACTCCCCTCTGGAAGGTTGCCTCGTGTTAGGATTTTGTAACAGCCCCAGCTTCAGGGGCCCTGACTCCCACCCAGCGCCGCATCCGTCAGGGTCCCCCTGAGAGCTGCTTGAAAATGTGGATTCTCAGCACACGCCAGACCCGATGCCGGGTTCCCCTGGGCATGGATCTAGCAGCCTGCACTTTTAGAAGTTCCCCAATTCCGACCCGGGTAGTCTGCAGAGTACGGACCTGTGTTGGGGACCCAGTGGAGCCCCTCGCCATCGTCCACTTCTCTTTCGGTTTGGTTGTCCATGAGTGTTCAGGTGGAGGCCCCACCACCGCTGCACCCCACCCGAGGGCTTTCCCGACATTTCCACGACCCAAGGACTCAGCCTTTGGGTGTGAACAAGCCGCGCATCTTATCACCAGTTTCAGACCCCTGCCTTCTCCCTCTTTGCACCCTGCTAGTATTTATTTAGGCGGGATGGCTTGCCACCCTGACCCCAAATGACCCCAAACTGGCAATTGGCCTGGGTTCCACCTTCGTGGGTGAGCAGGAGGGCACCCTGAGACGCACCGAAGCTGAGGTGGAGACTGGGGTGCTCGGTCATTGTTCTTTTAGAACTGGGAGGAGGGAGCTGCTCCTTCAGCTTAGGACCATTTACTTTTGAGCCCAGCGGGCATTGTTGGGGTGTCAGTGGGTGCAAGGCTGGGCAAAGGTGGTCAGTTTGGCAAACTCTATCATTTCTTAAAATATATATACCTTGTGGCCTAGCAGACTCACGTCTACTTATCTATCCAATAGAAATACTAGCTTGAGGGCAGAAAGATTATGTGCTGAAATTGTTCTTTGCAGCATAGTTTGATCCTGTGGCCATCTGGAAATAGCTTTTTGCTAATAGTGAGTGGTCTAGGGATTAGGAGCCTGAACCCGGGAGCCAGTCTGCCTGTCTGTCAAATTCAGGCATTGTCACTTACAAGCTATGGGATGGGGACAAGCCATTAGTCTCTCTGTGCCTCAGTTTTCTCAGCTATGAGATGGGTATAAGGAAATACCCGCTTCATGGAGTTGAAGAGAGGATTTAAAGAGCTCACGTACGTAAAGTGTTCACAGCAGTGCCTGGGCACTTGGCAGCTCTATACGGCTTAGCACCGTGAGGGAAAAGCAGCTTGGCTGGCCACCAAAAGAAGAAAAAGAAATGATGGTTGTCCCGTGGAATACTCTGCAGCACAGAAAAGAAAGAGATTAGTGTAGATAGCTTTTTTGTTAAGTGAAGGAAGCAAGCTGCAGAGCAATATATTTTTGCTTTTAAAATAAATGGTGTGTGCATGTGTGTGCAGGTGCGTGTGTGCACGTGTGTGTACATGTGTACGTGCGTGCACTCGTGTGTGCATAAAGAAGAGCCAGGCAGGTTGCTCCCAGAGTGTTGGCAGTGGGACCCTCTGAAGAGGGAAGACCTGCACATTTTATTTCAAGCACTTTTTTTATTGCTTGGCTTTGCTACAGCGAATATGTGTTTCTTTTCTAATTAAAAAAAAAAAAATCTAATGTTTTTGGAAATGAAGCTGTCAGTAGTACCCACATCATAGGAGTGTTACAGGATTGAGCGGCATGACATAGGTAGAGCTCTTTAGTGCTTGATCGATAGAGCTCGATGCGTGATAGGTCCTCCTCTCTCAAAGAAAAGTGTAAGTTAAAGGTATTGCCCTGGACAGAATCAAGTTTTGTATTAGTACAGATTTTAAAATGTGTCAGTGTTTCTGTCAGAAAGTTGCTGCTAGCTGGGTGATCTCAGGCAAGCCCCTAACCTCTCTGAGCCTCTGTGTCATAGGCTATAAAACAGAGGCACCAATGCCTGCTGTCACATAATGTAATAGTAACATCCTTTGACAGAAAGCCTTCAAAACACCTAGCCCAGCACCTGGCACATAGTAGATGCTCAACACACACCCACATCCCCTGTGTGCCTTTCCTTGGCTGGGAAGACGTGGCCCCTGGGGAAGTGCAGAGAGGTAGAGGCGGATGCAGCCCTTGAACACCCGGCCATGGCGGAAGAGGCCATGGAGGAAGAGGAGATCCGTGCTGTGGCCTTGAAGGATGTGTGAAATCCGAGTAGACGTGGGCGGTGGGGACAAGGGGGCTGTTCCCTCTGTGCACAGCTCAGGTGGGAAATGAGCAGGGCACAGTCACTGCAGGAAAATGAGCATGATGTTTTGGGGGCCGTGCGGAGGCCCCTGAGTGCGGGGGAAGGAGCTGTGGGGGCAGACGTGGGAATAAGCTTGTGGAGGGGTCACAGATGAGCTGAGCGACCTCTACTGGCCATTGTGATAAGCACACAATGACAGAGGGACCATTGGAAATCCCGTGGACAGCCCAGACAGCCAACCAGGGAAACTGAGGCACCTCGAGGATGAATGTTGCCACCCTTCAAAATTAGAGATAGAGGCAGTGGTGGCGGGGCAGGGCCTGAGTTGGCGGCAGAGCGCTGAGGGCCCGTCTGGTCTGGCCATCAGATGGCCTCAGGTTTGCAGGAACATCACACAACAGTGACAATGAAGAAGATGCAAAACCTGCCAGCCCTCAGCCCATCTGACAGCGGAGGAGCCCAAGGCCACCCCCAGGGCATCTAGAAAGGGCCCAGAGCCTTGTGCCATGGCCCACCCCATCCTGCTCTTCCAGAGACAGAAGTGTCCTCCCAGCTTGAAAGCGCTTCCCAAGGGGTGGGTAGGAATAGCTGGGAGGCCGCAGAAGCCCACGCTGCTAAGCAGAGGGGCAGGCGGGGAGGTGGTCGGGGACCCCCTGCCAGCCCCAACTCAGCTGTCCCTGCTCTGCTCTCCCTCCAGTGCAGCTCAGAGTTTGCCAGGGGCCATTCAGCACATGCCCTTTGAACCCCCTGGCGTGTGCTAAGCACTGCGGGCGCGAGCCCTGGAAGGCCACCCTGCCCCCAGGGAGCTCCTGGGCCCACAGCCTAGTGTCCCCAGGGCGAAGATGGGGTGCAGACAGTAGAGCCTCGACGGATGGGTGGGATTCAGTGACTGGAATGAGGGTTTGGGGAGAAGGTGGAGAGTGAGCGAGGGCGGGGGGACAGGCTGAATGAAACCACGGCCGCTGCTGCGCCCCTCTCGCCTCTCCTCCGTTCCGTCTCCGCAGAGGAGGACCGGCTGGGAGAGCAGGGCGGCCGGGATAACGAGAAAGAAGCCGGAGATGTGGCCGGAAAAGGGGTCCCCAGGCTTTCAATGCCAGGGTGAATGAGGAATCCTGACCCCGTGCTGGGGGCCAGCAGTGCCACCCTGCCCTTCCTGACCCTGCGAAACAGCCCTGGGCTGGCGGCCAGCAGGCCTGGGCCTAGCACACTCTGCCCTCCACCCCACGTGGCCTGGAAATAGCCCTTTCCCTCTTCGGGCCTCAGTTTCCCCATCTGTCTGAATCCCTTCTGGAAGCTCTCTGGAGGGAGCCCTCAACAGTTCCGCATTCCGGCCGAAGGCTTCAGGTAGAGCTGGCTGACTGTGCGCTCGTCGGGGGCTGCCCGACTGTGCCCACTGCTCGTCCCAGTGTGGAGCAGCCAGGGTCAGAGGGCAGGAAGGGGAGGTCACACACCTTACCCTAAACACGCCTCCAGAGGAAGCTGGCCAGCTCAGCAGACTGGGAGAACCACGGAGAAGGGTGACCCCTCCCCACTCCTGAGGAGGGTCTCCCAGGTCCCTGGTCCCTAGTGCTGGTCCTAGGCCTGCCGGGAGGCTCCTCGGGTCTCTGCTCCTCGGGGCTCTGCCCCTCGGCTGCAGGGAGGTTTCCAGGCTGCATGGAGACCCCAGCGGCCAGCGGGGTTGCCTGGGTTCTTCCTTTATGGGCTACAGGTTTGGGCAATGAACACCATGGACCCCTCCCCAGACATGACCTCTGACCCTTCGTGTCTTCACAGAGATTTACTGCCCTTCACGCTGAGGCTGCCCCAGGCCATCCTTGAGGCGAGCAGCTTCGCAGACCTTGAGACCATCTCCAACCTGGGCCTGGGTAAGTCCCCTCTAGGGGCCAGGGGAGTGGGTGGGACTTTAGAAAACGGGGCCCTAGGACTGCCCTGGGTGACCGCCTGTGCAGAGGGACAGGTCCTGAGTCCAAGCTCCGTGGGACCACCCACACCCTGCCCCAGGCTGCTGAGCACCGTAGCAGGGGGATTGTCCAGTTTCCAACGTGCCACCTTTAACAGCTGTCCAGGAGGTCCTGAGGCCCAACCTCGTGGGGTCTGAGGGAGCTGGGGCTGGGCAGGGCCCCAGTGGCCGGCGTGGCTCCAGGAGAAGCTGAACTCGGCACAAGGCCCCTGAGTGGTGGCCAGAGAGATGGGCCCAGCACCCTGGACCCCAGCCCGGCCCGCATCAGAAGGAAAAGTGGCGTGAACGTGATTGTGAACTGGAGTGTGCCCCTCGCCCCCTGGGCCTGCCCAACCCTAAGCCCCTCCACCCCCCACCCCCGAGCTTCTGAGGGATGAAGAGAGGGGAGGGAAAGAAGAGGAGACAGAGGAAGGGCCAGGAGCGTTTCTGATCCCAGCCTCTCATGTAACCGTAACTGGGAGAACAGCTCCTGCTTACTGGGCTCTTGCTGTGTGCCGGCTCTGCAAGGACACAGTCAGCCAGAGCGGACCTAGAGCCAGGGCTGCACCGAGCTGGCCCTTGGGAAGCCCGAGCACGCCGAGTCTGTAGCTGCCAGGAAGCCAGGCCAGTGCCTCTGTCAGTGCGTGTCGGGAACAGAGAATTTTTTATAGGGGACAGGGACAGTGTGTTTTAGGCAACTCCTCCAAGAGCTTCTGCAGTCTCCAAAGCCTGCTCAAACCCCAGAGCCGCGCGACTGGGGGCCGTCAGCTCGTGCCTATGAACAAAGCAGTTCATCGGTAAGTCTTTATTAAGACTAAAGCATAGAGGGGACACGGCGGTCCATGGGGCTGAGCACTGTGCCCACCACACTGTGCCCTGTCCGCCAGTGTTTGTGGAATGGAGGAAGCAGTGACCCGGAGGGCAGAACCAGGTCATTACGAGCAAACCTGGGGTCAAAGAAGACACCCCCTGATTCCCAGGTCAGGCCACTGTCCGCTACTCAGAGGGGACAGCAACTCAAGAGACATCAGAAGCAGCCCATGGTCAGGGGCCAGGAAGTAGGAGGGGTTCAGGCCCTTGTGCTAACGTTTGAGGACCACTGACTGCTTCTAACTGCTCAGCTGCATGCTCTTCACAGCTTCAAACAGCCCGGTAAGGCAAATAGTGCTATTTTTATAATCTCCCTTCTGTGGCAGAGGAAACCAGAGGGTAAGCCACATGTCCAGCATCGCACGGCATGTGGCAGAGCTGGCACTGAACCCAGGCAGCTTAGCTCCTGTACCTGCTACCGTCCCTTGACCCTCCCAGACTCTGCTAGTTCCGATTTACCCAGTTTATAAACTTTAGGGCCAGTTTTCTGTTGATATTGGGAATAAACACTGAACTTCACCTCCCAGAGATTTTAGTTGTCGGGCTCTTACTCTCCCAGGAGCTTGGGTGCGGGACGGGTGACGGTTCTGTAATTTGCACAGTGCCCATGACCTCTGCCTGAGGCTCAAATGATATGGATGACAATGGATGACACCGCGGGACCATTGCAGACCGCTTGGCACTGTCTTGTGTCATTCTTGTGCATTTGAAAGGTAGACAGTACATTTTAGAGATAGAAAACCAAGTTTTAGCCCAACTGAGAACCTCACGCAAGATGCCCTAGACAGGAAGGGACACAGCTGGGATTTGCGGCGAGGGACTTTTGTGGCCAAGAGCTGAAACCCACTCAAACTAGCATGGATGAAAAGAGACTCAGAGAAAGGACATCGGGGAACCTCTGAGAAATGGAGACGGGGGTTCAGCTGGGCTTTGTGGGTGACAGCAGCCGTTCTGTGCACACACCGGCCCCTTGCTCCCTGCAAGTGGCCTTCCCGCTTCCTTGGTTCCTATCCCCCCATCCTTGGGCCAGCCAGACTCTGACTCAGCCCCCGGCCCACCTAACCACTGCTGTCCACGCACACTGTCCGGGAGGAATGCGGATGATCCTGGGCAGCCTAGCGCTGGGGCCCTGGGAGCCAGGGGTTACCCTGTGCAGTCGGCATCTCAGGGAAAACCCAAAGGACGGTGGGAGGCACAGTCGTTGACATCGGCCCACACGCACACACAAACTCAATTTACAGATGAGGAAGTGGAAACTCAAGGAGTCTAAAGGGCTCGTTCAGCTATAGAAAGGTACGGACACAGGGTGCGACTTGGCTGAACCTGGAAGGCATCACAGCGCGTGAAGGAAGCCAGACGCCAAAGGCCACAGGGTGTGTGAAATTGTCCAGGACGGCAATCCGTAGAGACCGAAAGCAGACTGGTGGTTGCAGGGGCTGGGGAGGGGGAGATGGGGGGTGACTGCTTCATGGGCATGGGGTTTCTTTTTGGGGTGATGAAAAGGCTTTAAAATCAAACTGTGATACAGCAGCACGACCGTGAACATGTTAAAAACCACTGGGGTGTTTTTTAAATGCGTGAACCATGTAGTATGTGAGTGATATCTCGATACAGCTGTTACAGAGAGAGAGAGAGAGAGAGGAGAGAGAGGGAGGGAGAGAGAGATCCACTGAAGGGCTTTCCTCGCTAAGATGTGACAAAAGCTGGATTCACCCTTGGGGCTTCCTCAGCTCCATGCTCCCGGCCTGCACTGCCCAATCCTCCCCAAGCCGCGGTCCCTTCCCTCCAGCGGCTTTGTCTCCAGTGGAAAACAGCGTGGCGCCCTTCTGCCCCACCCTGTGCGTCGAGCCCTACGCATGCTTCTTTTTTTTATTAACATCTTTTTTCTTATTATAAAAGTCAAGCACGTCGTGTGTGTTCGTTTATTTGTTTTTAACCAACGAGACCAGAAGAGGATGAGGATGAAAGCCACGCCTGCTCCCGCCGCTGCTGCAAGTGTGGACTGTGCTTCCTTGCAGTCTTGTTTTCTTAAAACACACACGTGCACAACTGAAAAAAACAGTTTTGTTACTTGCCTTTTGGTTTTGTTTTGCTTGAATAGATTTGTGACTTTCAGTTTTCTACCTAGAGCCCAGAGTCAAAGAACGTCAAATTAAGGGTCACGATTCCCGGGTTTCCGGTCCACCTGACGGTCTTGCAAATGTGTGTTTATCATTAGTGTCGTCAGTTTCATTTTTCTGTCAGGTCTCTGCTCATCTTTTTGTGAGTAGAATGTAATAAATACCCAAAGAGTTGCACAAGCCCTGCTGTTGAGACGGGGCGATGTTGCCGAACGGCGCAGCGTTCGTTCCAAGCCGACGTAAGAGAATCCAAGTTTGGACTTGGAAAAGCCAACATTCAGACGTGCAGGCTATATAAGGTGTGATCTTGGACTTCAAGAGCTTACTGGTTAGTTGGACCCACAAAACTAACATAAGGAGTAATTCATCGCTGAACTATGTGCAGTTGATCCTAAGTGCAAAAGGAATTTAGAGAATAGGGTTATGTACAGTGGTTCTCAGACATGTTTGCGGTGTGCGTACCAGGGCTGTCCGGAAAGTCTCCGGCCATGTCATACCGTTCTCATTATATTAGTACTGGCTGGAGACTTTCCGGACAGGCTTCCTATGTTTAATACTTTAAAAATATATTTAGAAAAGACGTATGTTCTATAGCTCTTCCAAGTTTGCTTGTAGCTTGCTTTCTTCCTTTATATCAGACAACGAGAATTTTCCTAGTTATTAAAAATTCATTGAAAACTTGACTTTGAATGACTGTCCAACAGCCAGTCCGTAGGATGCCACGCAGATATTTATTCGCTGAGCTCATCGGCCTTTTAAGCTGTTTCCATGGCATCTGGAATCCTTGGCTGCGTCTTCTCCTCCTCTTTCTTTGCTGCCACTAGCCCAGGGCTCCCCAAGGGTGGAGCCTCGGTTTGCCCCCAGGACCTACAGCCCAGCACCTGACCTGGCACAGGCCCTCTGAGGACCGCGGGAGTGGTCACCTGGCGAGAGGTGTCCCCAGACAAGGCTCAGGAGGCCACGGGGCCAGCAAAATGGCTGCTTCAGTGTGAGAGCAGCTCAGAGGCAGGGGAGGGGCGGCCCTGACTGAGGGCAACTCCCACAGCTGAGCCAAGCCGTGGCAAGGTGCCATCTGGCATTGGCATCCGCAGCTTGGCCAACCACTAGGATTGCATGACATGGAGTTCCCCTTCTCCGGCCTTGGCATTCTGCAGACTGCAGAGAAAGTTACCTACTTCCACCCTTGCCTGTGCCGCATTCTGCAGAGCCCTGCCTCTCTGCTCTGGCTAAGCTAATCCGCTCGTGGGCGCTGAGGGCAGGTCCTGGGCTGCTGCTCTGTGCCAGGAGCTGCGTTAGCTGCTGGGAATACACAGATGGATGAAGCATTGCTGCTGCCTTCTGGAAGCTCTGAGTCTGGTGTGGGGGAGTCAGACAAAAACAGAGAATCACAGTCCCAGTGATGGCCACTGCCATCAGAGTGTGCTTCAGAGCCAGGGGACACAGGAGAGTGTAGGCGAGGCTGAGTGCATCAGGAGGCACCACTGGACAGATAACATATGTCATGAGTCTTGACAATGAGTAGGAGCTTGCCAGGTGGGGAGGGTGGGAAAAGAATTCCAAGCAGAGGGAACAGCATTAGCCAAGACCTGAGGGTGGGGTAGCACGTGGCATGTTCAGGAAGAAGTGAGCAGCGGAGAGACTGGGGAGGAAACTCTGTAGATGATGCCAGAAAGATGCGCGGGGGCCAGATCCCGCCAGCCTTGAGTGCCAAGCTAAAGAGTCGAAAGTGATTCTCAGCAAATAGAGACCAAGGGCCTGCTGCGTGCCTAGCTGGTGCCACAAAGAGGAGAATGTGCAGAGGGGCAGGCTATGGCCGCGATCTCCCTGAGCAATCCCGGGAGGGCCCAGGCACTGGCGGGCAGTTCTGTATGTCGTCTGCCCCATGACTCCACCTTCACCAAAGGAACAGCCTTGTGGGAACCCCACTGGGGGCCCAGTTCACACATGCAGCTGCTGCCCAGTTCTCTTTGGAGTCAGATTGGCTGCCTGATTCTACTTGCTAGGAAATCTTCCAAGGAGACTCTTTATTGGGCCTGTGTAGACCTGGGCACAGTGCTTCAAACACTCACTCTAGGGCCCAGAACATCCGTGTGCTCGATGCGAGGCACCCGGGAGAGTCAGTAGCTGCCCAAGAAAGCAAAGCAAAGGGCCAGGAGGTCACCAAGAGTAGCTCATCTAGGTCCCAGGAGAGGACGCTTTGGACACACCATATTCTTGGGTAGTGACTGTGCTGAGCACAGAGCTTTGCACATTGGAAAGAGTCACATGAAAGTTTGTCATCCTTGTTCCAGTGGTGACAACTGGGCCCTCTCCACTGGCTATAACTCAGGCTGCCAGACATAGGTCTCTGCCAGGACAGGGCTGCATGGGGAGCCTCACTCTCCTCCCCAGGGAGGGGTGCACCTCAGAGGGGTGCACACAGCTGGGTGGATCACAGCTGATTCTCATAGCACTTTTGTCCTGGAATGCACCAGCTCACCCTCATTGGCTTTGACCCCTGGACAGCACGACGGCACATGCCCACGCTCCCAAAAGTGCCCACCTCTTAGAGTGGGCGCACTCTTGGCCGCTCTCGGCCATCTTGTGATGTCTCCTTTATTTCAACATCAAGACCCTGTTGTGTTCTTGCCACATCCCCAGCTCTGGGGTGCAAGCCACCCTGCCACTCACCCATGCTGGGACAGCAACCGAGATGGGAAATGTTGCAAGTTCCTATGAAGGAAAGTGGAGTAACGCGGCGCCTGAACACACAGGCCACAGAAGTAGCCTGACCTGGTTCCAATCCCAGCTCCTTCACTCGGCACCCCTGTGGCCTGGGGCAAGTTTAATCTCCTGAGTCTCTTATCCTCATCCGCGAAATGGGGCGAGGCCTATGACCAGGGACCCACACAACCCGTGTATAGCGAGTAGCCCACGGGCTGGCGCCCAGCAAGAACGCTGTGAATGTTCATTCCTGTGATTGTCCTTGATGTTATTTTTCGTAGTTTTCTTACTGACAGGTTCCTCCCAGAAGTTAGGAGCCCAGGGTGGGAGGCCAGCCCCACCATTCACAAGGAATTCTGCGCCTGTCTGGCTAACCCCCATCCATCTGCAAAACTAGCAGGTTGAACGAGACCTGGGTTCCACGTTCCTCTCCAGGAGGAGCCGCTTGAGTGAGCGCAGAGTGGCCTGTGAGCCAGCTGACATTGTTCCCAGGACATGGTGTCCCTGGGCCCTTTCGGAGGGTCCTGAGCTTCCATCACATACTTGATGTTCCCCAAAGCTCAAGAACACCTGTGCCTGCTTTGGTGGCCGCGGCCCTGGACTGGATCCACGAGGACTGGGTCAGCAGAGAGGCACGTGCTGGGCCTTAGCTTGGCCGTGCCAGAGCCTCTGCCTTCCGAGCTGGCCTCCCCCAGCCTGGCCAAAGGACCAGCTTCTTGTTGGAACCTCGAGACTGACCAGAGTCAGAATCATTTTGCGGCAGATGGGTGTTCCCTGCTCGGGTGGTTCAAAACCCATAAGTTCACTCTTCACTCGTATAATGACGGTGGTGGCCAAAATAGGCCCAGAGCCCCTTTCCTGATACTGTCCTGTCTCTTCTCGCACACCTGTCATGTGGATACTGTTGTGACCCCATTTCACAGATGACTAGACTAAGGCCTGGCCCAGTCAAGCGACCTGCCCCACAGCACCCAGCTGGTCAGCTGCAAGAGCTCCAGGCCTCTGTCCCTTCTGTCACCACCATGCCTTCCCCATAGCTCCAGAGCACTGCGTGGCCACCCCCTACCCTGTGCCATCAGTCTCTTGTGGTGGGCTTGGAACTGGGCGGAGCTTGTCGTGTCACCCTCGGGCCCCACCCCCACAGTGCTGGGGAGGACCGCGCGGGGCTTCCCCTCCTGAGGCAGGAAGTGGTGGGAGAGCTTTGAAAGAGTCCGAGAGGGGAAAACAACTCTCAGAGCAGTGAAGCAGATGCTGCCAACAGCCCTCCGTGGCCCTGCCCCCACCCCACCCACAGACGCTGCCGGCACAGCGGCGGCCCAGCGCAAGGACTGACTGCCTGTCCCTCTCTTGTCTCCACAGGCTTCTGGGACTCGTCACTGAACCCCTCTCGAGGAAGCGGGAGCCCAGCAGAGCCCCCGAGAGACCCCGCCCCTGGAGCACCCCCGGCCCCCAGCCTCAGACCCACCACCCATTACACAAACTGTTCCTGTGAAATTGAACTGTCGGTGGGAAGTGACCGCCTGTGGTTTGTGAATCCCATTTTCATCGAGGACTGCGGCGGCGCCCTGCCCGCTGACCAGCCACCTCCTGGAAGCTGCCCTGCACTCCCGTCGCTGCCCACGTCTGACGCTACCTCGCCCACCTCCAGGTGGGCCCCACGCCGCCCACCGCCGCCACCCCCAGCACCATCCCTGCATCGCTCTGGCCGGGCCCGGCCCCCTCCACTCCCTGCTCTTCCTGCTCCTGCCTGTCCTGTGCCTGGTTCTCCCCCAGTGCCTGCCCCCAACCTTGCACCTCAGGCCCCAGGCCCCCCAGACCCTCTGAGCCAGCCACCCATGACTGCCTGCGAGAGGCTCCCACATCCCACTGCAGGCCTGGGCCCTCTCAGGGAGGAAGAAATGAAGCAGGGGGCAGCCCCCAGCCCCTTGCAGCAGGCCCCTGCCCCCCCACCACCCATGAAGAAGAGCCTTCCCACTGCCCCTCCCAGACGGCGCGTCTCTGAGAGGTTGTCGCTGGAGGACCAGAGTGCAGGGATGGTGGCAGAGGGGGACCAGCTGGGCCCTTCCAGGGCAACCCCACTCAGCCCTCCTGCCCCAGGGACCGTGAACAGCCCTGGGGAAAGGCCTCGGAGGACCACAGAGCAAGGCCAGGAAGCAGAGGCCAAAGCCAGCGATCCGGGCAGCTTGCCAGAGCCGCCGAGGAAGACCAGACAACCCCCGGTCCCGCCCCCCAGGAAGAAACGGGTCTCCCGGCAGCTGGCCTCTGTCCTCTCAGCTCCCTTGGAGAGTGCTGAGCTCTGCAGGAAGGAGGTGGCCTGTGAGACACCCACGCCCGGTCCACCCAGAGAAGGCCAAAGTCCTGCCTCCCAAGCCGGGACTCAGCGCCTCCATGCCCAGGCCACGGCCCATCCCCAGAGCTCTGCAGAGTTCAAGGGCTCCCTGGCCTCCCTCTCGGACAGCTTGGGGACGCCTGGCTCTGCCGCCGACCAGGACTCCTACTCAACCAGCAGCACGGAGGAGGAGCTGGAGCAGCTCGGCGGCCCCAGCGGGAAGAAGAAGTCCTCGATGATCCTGGGCAAGGCGCGGCACCGGCTGAGCTTCGCGAGCTTCACCAACGTCTTCCACGCCTTCCTCTCCAACAACCGCAAGCTATACAAGAAGGTGGTGGAGCTGGCGCAGGACAAGGCCTCGTACTTCGGCAGCCTGGTGCAGGACTACAAGGTGTATAGCCTGGAGATGATGGCGCGGCAGACCTCCAGCACCGAGATGCTGCAGGAGATCCGCACCATGATGACCCAGCTCAAGAGCTACCTGCTGCAGAGCACCGAGCTCAAGGCCCTGGTGGACCCCGTCTTGCACTCCGAGGAGGAGCTGGGTCAGTGCCTGGGGAGGGGCTGGCTGTGCGCAAGGGGGAGGGAAGGATGGAGGTGCAGGTCATAGACTCAGGAGCCCCTTAGAACAAAAGAGGTCTATGCAGTGGACGCTGTTGGTGCCCACCCATCCCCTTCCCTGGCCACGTGCAGCTTCTCCAGCTGCTGCGAGGGTTGGCTGCTGACAGCACACGGCCACCCCCTTTTCTAGAGACTTGACCTTGGCCATATAGAATCCAAATTATATTCACCCCCTCTTCCATTATTGGCAGCCACCACCGGTTACCCCCTGCCATGGGGGAGACAAAGACGAGCCCCTGGCCTCAAGAGGGGGCCACTGCGTGGTGCACTCTAGGGCCCCACGGGATCAGGCTGAGACTGAGACCTCATCCTTGCCCAAGCTCTTCCTTGCTGCATCCACTTCCCTCACCCCGTCCGTCTGCTGAGAGCGGTCCCCCGTAAGTCACACGTGCCGGATCTCTCCCTCAGGCTCTGCTTCTGGGGAACCAGCCCAAGACAGCTCATTGGTCCGACTCCTTTCTAACATAGCCCCCAGCCTTTCCCACCCCCACCAGCCTGTAATCCGATAACTGTCAAACCTTTTTACGATTGTGATTCTCGGGGAGAAATATATTTTACACTGCGATCAACTACACACCTATGTACGCATTAGAACTGTTTGGTCGCATCACACTGCTCTGGGCCAAGTGGTTGTTAAATTTTGAGCCCTTCTGAACTCGTTGGTAAGCAGTCACTCCGCGGCCCTCCAGGGGCGACCTCCCCTGGCGTCCCCTAGGGCTCTCCTCCCCACCCGGGAATTAAAGAGTCAGTGCTGGACTCTGCAGACCGTAGTCCCTTGGTGAATGTTTCTTGGAAAGAGAGATTAAGGTGTTCCTTTCCCAGGGATACTGGGTTTTCACAGCAGACTCCTGAAAACTGACAGCTTAGCCAGACCACAGGATTGATGGGGGCGTTTCAGGTGTGGTGCAGGGTGGTGGGATTGAGATCCGAGGCCAGCGCTGTGTGTGTCTGCACGGGGTCCCGTAACCAGATGCCAGTCAGAGTTATTGGGCGCCCATCTGTGGCCCAGTGCTGCAGAAACAGGTGAACAAAACAGTCGAAAGTCCCCGCCCTCAGGGAGCTTAGGTTCTATAGAGGGTGACAGTAAACCATGGAGTAAGGTGGCACGAGAGTGAGGGGACGTGGTAGGAAGCGAGACCAGGAAGTGCCGAGGGAGCAGGTCAGGCAGGACCCCCGGGCCTCTCTAAGGGCTCGGCTTCTCCTGCAAGTGAAACAGGGCGTGCAGGGTCCAAGCCCAGAGCGTTGTGCTCCCACTTACAGGTGAACTGGCCGTCGTGCTGAGCCGGAGCAGAGGGACTTGTCAGGGCCACTGTAATCACTGAGGCAGGCAGGGAGGGTGGCCGGGAACACGGCAGAGGCAGCACAGGTGGAGTGACGTGGTTGGGTTCTGGGCCTGGGGTGAAGATGGAGCCACAGGACAGACTGGATGTGGGCGTGAGGGGGGCAGGACGCGGACAAGCGTTGTCAGCCCTGGAAGGAGGCAGGCGCCCGGGCGGAGCCCCGGAGCTCAGCTTTGGGTGCGTGATGATACAGACACTATGGGCCCCCCAGGTGGGGGTGTGGAGTAGACCGTGGGATCTGAGTCTGCAGTTCTGCAGAGAAGTATGAGCTAACGTTGGATGTTTGGCAACCGTCAGCACAAAAAGAGCCACGAGACTGGATGAGGTCACCCGGGTGCAAGAACTGAGCCGCGGGCACCGTGCAGACCAGGAGAACGTAGAAGGGCGCGGGAGGCTCAGCGCAGCCAGAGGGGGCTGTGGTCGGCCCACCTTTCAGAGTGGGGGTGTAAGCTGGGGCCTAGGGGAGAAGAAAGAGGGTGCCCTGTGGAGAAGGTGAGGGAGGACTTCCCTTCTAGGGAGTGACGGCCACGTGGAAAAAGGCAGAGAGGAGGGGTCAAGGCTGGAGGACCATGGTCCGCTCATGGAGGAGTGAAAGTCAGGCTGTGATGTGGCCTGGAGGCGACGGAGCCCCTGAGGGTGTGTGTGGAGGGAGGAGTGGAGGAGATGAAGCAGGGACACCTCCTGGCCCAGCAGCTGGGACGGGGCCAGGCCAGTACCAGGTGGCCCCTGGCAGAGCAAAGGAGGTTGGTGCAAGCTGGAACTTTGCCAGAAACAGCAGGAATGACTCCAGCCCCAGGGCAGGCCAGCTGTCAGGATGCAGACTCACCATGCGATATCTGCTGAGGCCAGCTCTGTCTCAGGTACCAAGATGCCAAGAGGTGCTAGACTCAGAGTCTGTTCTGGCAGGTGACGTGGCAGAATGTCACCAGAGCTTGCTGTGGGCACAAGTGTAGGTTAAAAAGGTTTCCAGACAGGGAGAGGTGGCTGCTGAGCTGGGCCACCAGGGATGGGAAAGGCTGGAGCTGCAGAGATGGAGAGAAGGGCCCTCCAGGCGCTGGGGACAAGTTCAGCATCGACGGCAATAGCACCATTCCAGACGCGGCATGTGTCAGCAAACCCGATGGGCTTGGGCTCCTGTCATGCCCAAGAAGCCAAGGCTCTGAGAGGTTCAGTGACCTGGCCAAGAGGACACAGATCTGTGGCAGAGGTGGGCTTCCGATCTAGACAGTCCAGCCCGTTCCATGAACTGACCACTCTGCTGCTCTGCCTCTTCCTTGCGAGCTCTGCCCGTGTGCTCGGTGAGACAGTAGAGGAACCTAAACCACAGGAAGGCTGGACAGAACCCCGCACCCAGGGTGCTCCTGGTTGCATTAGGGAGATAAGTCACAAGGAGCAAGTGGAGATACAGCAGTCCTAGCACGTGTGGCTGCTGAGGGACAGAGGCCAGAGAGGAGGTCCCTGGAGGAGATCCAGTGGCTCTCGGACGTGGAGGGACCTGCAGGGCATGGGCACAGCCCTCTCATTTTGCAGTCAAGGAAACAGGCCCTGGAAGGGAAAGGGACTTGGCCAAGGTCACACGGGAGCCTAGGATAGCGGAGAAGGGCAAGTCCCTGCCCCCAGGACAATCCACCTTTAGCTGTGGCAGTGAGGGCAGTGGGGCGGAGATGTGGGCCTGCAAGGATGGATGGGGGTGAGGTGAGGGAGACGAGGTCAGCACTGTGTTCAGCTGACACAGAGGGAGGCCACAGGATGGGGACCCAGCATGGCCAGGACCAGCCCCAAACCCAGACACAGGCCAACCCCGGGCCTGCGTGGCAGGGAAAGGCAGTCTGGGCCTCTGCCGAGACTCGGCCATGGGAGCACGAGCCCCTCCCTCCTCTCCCCAGGGATGGGGCAGCCCAGGTGTCCCCCTACAGGGACAGGACTTGGAACCTGCCCTTACTAGGCCAATAGCCAAGATCCTTCCCCTGGGGAGGGGTTAGGGTCTATACGACTTACTGAGACCATTTCCCTACCATCACCCAAAGCAGCAAGCACCACCCTGGTGTCAAGCAGACATGAATTCTAATCCCCATTCGGCACCCAGCCCGCCCCATCAGAGCCTCAGTTGGTCCATCTTTAGAGTGGGGATGATAGTGTGCACGTCGCAGAGCTGTGTGGGATCGAAGCTCGCTGACTCCCACTCCACGAGGTGATCGGGGCTGCCTCTCGGATAAGATGACAGATGACCGGTGAAGGGACAGACCGTGTGGACAGCTGTGAGGTGACTGCGCCGGGTGGAGAGAATAGCAGGTGCAGAGGCCCCGGGGCAGGGCAGGCCTGGCGGTTCGTGGAGCAGCATGGGCACGGGAGCAGGCCAAGCCGTGAGCGAGCGGGGTGGCAGGGCCGGTCACAGCAGGGCCTTGGAGGCCACAGGGAGGACTTTGGCTTTGATTTGATTGCACGGGAGATGGGTGCCATTGGAGGGTTCTGAACAGAGGGATGTCGTGATCAAACATGTCCTAACAGGACCGCACTGGTTGCCGTGCTGAGAATGAACTATAAGGGCCAGGGCAAGAGCCTAATGACATAACCCAGGCGAGAGGTGATGGCGGTAGCCTGACCAACCCAGGTCAGGGTGGTAGCTGTGGAAGTGATGAGAAGTCACGTTCTAGAAATACTGTATTTTTCAGACTAGAGTCAAGCGGATTTGGGAATGGAAAGAGGCGTCAAGAATAATTCCACCAATCATTTACTAGGCACTCAGGCCCTCGGCATACAGCTGCCCCTGTTGGACACTGCACAACTGCAGTGTGAATAGTGCCCTCTGAAGTCGTGTGTTGGTAGGCAGACCTGGGAGAGTTCACTCTGTGCCAGGCTCTATGAAACGCATTAGGATTCAATGACAGGTTAGTATCGGTCCCTGGGGGCTCCTGTGCCAGCGTCTTTGCAGTGTGGCTTTCTATCGGATGTACGACACTCTGTAACATATCACAACCACAGGGTATAACTGCCGGGGCTGTGAGTGTGCCCTTCCCGGACCAGTGGATGGGGATGGCTTGAACAACTGGGCAATGGGGCCGGTGGCAGGATCCCCGCAACTGGTTTCCTCACCCTCACACTCTTGCTCGCCTGCAGAAGCAATCGTGGAGTCTGCCTTGTACAAGTGTGTCCTGAAGCCCCTGAAAGAAGCCATCAACTCATGCCTGCACGAGATCCACAGCAAGGACGGCTCGCTGCAGCAGCTCAAGGAGAACCAGCTGGTGATCCTGGCCACCACCACCACCGACCTGGGCGTGACCACCAGCGTGCCCGAGGTGCCCGTCATGGAAAAGATCCTGCAGAAGTTCGCCAGCATGCACAAGGCCTACTCGCCCGAAAAGAAGATCTCCATCCTGCTCAAGACCTGCAAACTCATCTACGACTCCATGGCCCTCGGCAACCCAGGTAGGTGGGGAGCCGGGAGGGGTCAGGGCGAGGAGCTCTCCTATGTGGGTCTCTGCCGACTCCCCTACCAGAACTCCAGTGCCCTTGGAAGGCCCCAGCCTTTCCGGATTCAGAGGCCCCTTGGGGAGGGACTTGGCATCTCACAGGGGTTACCCTGGGACCCAGAGGAGGGCCACAACTGGCTGGTGCCCGAGAGGCAGGCCAGGAAGCCAGCCACACCGTGCCTGTGTGTGAATTAGGAAAAGGCGCTATGTTAGCTTGCTGGAGCTGCTGAAACGCAATACTACAAGCTGGGCGGCTTAAGCAACTGAAATGTATCCTCTCACAGTTCCTGCAGCCAGAAGTTCAAGATCAAAGTGTGGGCAGGGCCACGCTCCCTCTGAAGGTGCCGGGGGAGGGTCTGTCCCGGGCCTCCCTCCGAGCTTCTGGTAGTTCCTTGGCGTGTGGCAGCAGAGCCCTGATCTTCACACGGTCTTCTCCCCCGCGTGCGTGTCTGTGTCCTCGTTTCCTCTTTCTGTAAGGACACCAGTCAGGTTGGATTAGGGGCCCACCCCACTCCAGTACGACCTCATCTTAGCTAACTACATCCGCAATAACCCTATTTCCAAATAAGATCACATTCTTATTGCTGAGGGTTAGAACCTCAACATATACATTTTGAGGGGACACAGTTCACCCCATCACAGGCGCCTTAAACAGGCAGCATTAATCGAGATGCACAAGTCCACGGGGCCTGGGCAGCCATCTGATCCGGGCTGGGCACATTCGAACTTGGCCGGGCTCGCTCGTGCGTCTGTGGTCAAGGTGGGTCAGTTGGGGTGGCCACACAGAGCTGGGTTCAAATTCCTGGTCTGTCACGTACTACCTGTGCGACCTTGAATGATTTACTTCAGGCTGGAAAAGGGCAATTCCATCCCCAGTGAGTCCTGGTTTCCCCAGAAACCTCTGGCTTCCTGGAATTCTTTTTAAAACCCCATCACCTGGCAGTGACATTCAAACACCATGATTTTTCATTGTATACATTTGGCATGTACAACATGACGCTTTGAAGTATATGTGCATCGAGGAATGACTAAATCTAGCTAATGAACACATGCATTACCTTACATGGTTATCATTTTTGTGGTGAGACTCAAACACCATGATTTTTGCTAACAATGAATTTGTTTACTAGACGCTTGCCAGAACGCAGGGACTGGGGCAGGGAATGGCTAATCTTGAGGAGGGAGGGAGGGGAGAGAGAGGCAGTTGCTAGCGGGGATGCCAGAGTGCAGCAGGTGGAAGAACAGGGCAGAACCAGGGTGTTTATAGCTTCCCCATTGTCCAGGCAGAGGGAGGGAGGCTGGAGTCTCTGCTGATTCAGAAGCCAGGCCCAGGCAGGGAGCCTCTGAGCCATGAAGGTCAAGCCAAGGTCAGGGCACTGCGTGAAGATTCCCCTTCAGAAGCTAATGTGATTCTCACCAGGGAAGAGACAGTGTGTTCCCCCCCTACACCAGTGAGTGAGCACTGGACTGGGAGTCCAGCGACTCCCAATTTCATCTCTGCCCCTAGCAGGCCAGGGCTGCCCCCCTGGAATCTCAGCATCTTCACCTGGGGGGAAGCAGGTTCTGTGCAGTGGACTTGGGACACGCCAACCCCAAATGCAAAGAGCAGAGGTTTGTCACTATGCAGCAGTCCTGGGTTTGAACCCCGGCATTGATTGGTGCTGTAGCCTTGGACATTTAGCCTCACTGGGCCTCTGAAGTGTGTAAATGGGGGTGGGACACGGGACACGGCACACAGACAGCACCTGGACAGCCGGGGTGCTCAGGAGCTCCTTCCTGAGCCTCAGTTTCCCACCCCCGCAACGGGGCTAGGGGCGCCTCTGTCAGGGCTGCTGCGAGGATCAAAGTGTGTGTGCTGAGTGTTTAGGTGTGTGGATGCAGGAATGGCTGCCTCCCCGCCACGTTCCCCAAAACCAAGCGGGCTGAGTCCACTTAGTGGTTCCCAAGATGGGTTCTACAAGGCACCCCAGGGGCCACCAAAGGGACACAAGGCAGGCCGGGTCCCAAGCCAACTTCACCCCAGACAACCCTGCTTGCACCTGTTTTACACACAAGGGGTCCCACGTGGGATTTTGTTTGAAACAAAGAGTTCTCCTGCTATTTTTTTAATGTCTCATTTGGGAATCATTTCAAACTTTGAAAACTCTAAGAATAGAAACAGGGCGTGGAAGTGGGAACACCTGCCTACCCTTTGTGACTCGTTAACATCTTCCTTGGTTTGCTCTGCAGTTCTCTCTCTCTGCACACATATTGCGTTTTCTGACTCATTTAAGAGTAAGTGACACACATCTGGGCCCTTACCCCCAGATACCTTCCTAAGTATTTTATGGAATGTATGTAAGTAGGTAAGGTTACATAACTCTTCTGTAACCGCAGTAGGGTCGTCCATTTCATAAACTTACACTAATTCCGTGTTCTTGTCTAACCTTCCAGGTTGTCACTTGACCTAATGAGGTCGTTTTTAGCATTTCCCCCTCCAGTTTAGGATCCAGCGAAGGGCCAGATGTTGCATTCCCGTGTCTTTAACCTCCTTTAATTTGCAGTCCATCCCGCCACTGCGTCACTTAACAACAGGGATATGTTCTGGGAAACGCATCGTTGGGCGATTCACTGTATGAGCGCCGTCGAGCGGACTCACACAAACCGAGGTGGGACAGCTGCCGCACGCCTAGGCTTTGCGGCTCGGCCTGTTGCTCCTGGGCCACCACTTGTCACTGTGCGGAGACTGTAGGCAGTTGGAACACAGTGGTAAGGATTTGTGCATCTGAACATAGAAAAACTCCAGTGAAAATAAGATACTATAATCTTGTGGAACCACCATCGTATAGGTGGTCTGTTTTTGACCGACACGCCGTTATATAGCGCATGACTGTTATTTCCACAGCCTTTCTTTGTCTTTTATGATATTGATAGTTTTGAGGCATGCGGGTTTCCCTCCCTACCCCCACCTATTTTAAAAAATGAAAGTTCCTCATTTTGTGTTTGTCAGACGTTTCCTCATGATTAGATTGAGGTTATGCACTCGCAGCCAGATCCCACTGACTCTTAAATTCCGACTTTGACGTTTAGCGGTTTGACGTTTAGCTCCAGGCATTCGGCTCACACCTTCCTCCCGACAGATGCCCCCAGCGGCTCTCGAGTAGCCGACAATGGCCTTGCTACTCAAAGTGTGGTCCACAGACCAGCAGCCCTGCATCGAGCCCTGGGAGCCGTTAGTGACTCCAGGGAGAGGCAGAACTCCAGCCTGAGTCCTGCCTACCTCCACCACTGCCCTACTTCCTCCACCCCTGGCCACTTTTCGCAGAAAACAGCCCTTCCCTTGCCACCGCCCCCACCCCCGCCCTGCCCTAGCCCTGCTTCTAGACTTCCCGGCCCCTTCATTTCCGGGGGAGGATGCCCCTCTGCCTCCTCTCCCATTGCAATAATGCTGGTAACAGAAGCCCAGCGTATGCCTGCGTGGCCCACGCAAGACAAGAATAAAATAAGGCCCCGTGTGGGCGAGACCTGTTAGAACAGTGAGAAAAGGGGGGAATGTGGAGACATGAGGTCTGAGTCCACTGGCCCTGCCATCTTCTCCGAAACGGTCGTTGCTATTATGCCCAGAAAATGGGCCAGGCTTCAGACCCAGAACTATCTCCCTCCAAAGCCTGTGCTCCTGTCACTATACCAAGCAACCAGCCTGGAAATGGACCCCAAGTTTCAGAATCTCAACTGAGTGCACTTTCTACTATCTCAAGTTTAGGGTCCTTGGTCAGGCAGACTGGGGAGTTCACAGAGGCAAATGGCTTTGGATAAACTTGTCCCTGCATCCTGTAGCCAGGAGCTGACCAGGTTCCTCATGGACCTCAGGAGACTTGGTGAGAGCAGCTAGGACTTCTAGATCCACCTCTCCTATCGCTTTGACAAACAAGTCATTCCCACCTCTTCAGTGTCTAAGACCAGGCAGTCAGAGCCAGTCCTGTCTGACTCAGAGATAGAGTCAAGCCCAAGAAATCCCCCTACAAAGGGAGGGGAGGAAGGGAGGAGGCTGCGGTGTGTAAACCTTCTCCCAGTGTACGTAAAGAGGAGGAGACGTCCGAGAGGGCGTTGAGGGCCACGCTGCCTTTTCAGTTCCTTCAACACCCTGAAGCCACAGGAGCTTCTGGAATGAAGCCTGGCTCCTGGCCCTGGGGAGGGAGTGCACAACCACAATGCCAGGCAGTTGGATGTAGGGCCACGGGGTGGTGATGGAATCCCAGGTCCCTCACCGTCCACCTCCCTGGCAGAGACCACAAACTCAAGACTCTGCAACTAGTTCAGGCAGGAGCAGTGGCTGGGAAATTGGATGAGAAGAGGGCTCCCAAAGGGGACCCCAGGGGCATTGAATAATGGGCCTTGTGACATTGACGGGGGTGGAGAGGACAGGGAGGGAGGTCAGGCTGTGGATTTTTAAAACTTTATGCTGGAACCATTCACAGGGGTGTGTGCCTGCAGTCCCAGCTACCTGGGAGGCTGAGGGGGGAGGATCACTTGAGCTAGGAGTTAAGAGTCCAGCTTGGGTAACACAGGGAGACCCTGTATCTAAAAAACAAAATTAAAGTATAAAAATCTACGTTAAAAAAATCTAAACTGATTTCTGATGACAAAAGTCGCTAATGTTTATTGTTGAAAACTGATCAGTGGTATTTTGGTGAATTTCTAGTCTTTTTGAAATAGCTGTAGATAGATAGGTAGATAGATAATTAGTTCAGGAAAAACTTGCTGCTGTAACAGATAAACCCTACCATCTCTAACTCAATAGAAGTTTGTTTCTTACTCATATGAGTCCAACTGAAGGGAGGAGGGTTGGGGTGTGTGGCCATGATCCATGTAGTCATTCAGGGATCTATGCTGAGGGAGGCTTTTAGGTTCCCCTAGACATTGACATCCAAATAATAGAATGGGCGGGGCACAGGCCTAGAAGTGACTCACGACTTTACTTTTCTACCCACAACAGAAGTGGAGTTCAGGTGCTCTAAGATATCATGTTCTGAGGTTTATAGAACATGTTACCCTCCTGTCTGTCACAATAATCATGTCTAACATTTACCACACTCCATGCTAAGCACTGTCCATCTGTCTTGACATGTCATCCTCACAACTACCCCATGGGGTGTGGACACTATTATTATCCCCATTTTATAGCCAAGGAAACTGAGGCTCAGTGAGGTTAAGTAGCATGCTCAAAGTCACACAGGACCAAGGGAGTGGTTGACCCTGAATCCCAGGACTTGAAACACTGCACTCTCCGGCCTCCCCAGCCTGCCTCCCCCAGGGCCCCCTGGGATCAGAGATGACCTCAGAAAAGACAGACCCAAGCCATGGGCTGAGTTGTGCAGTGCCAGCAGCCTTGTGCCTTTTGGAGCCAGCCTGGGACTTTGTGGCTTTAGGCCTTGGAGCCCACAGCCTGCGTCGCTGCCTGGGTGTGGGCTGAGCTCTCAGAAGAGGAACCCAGGGAACTGCAGTGATTTCCCCAGGGATGCGGTGTTGCTCAGAGCAGAACTGAGACTTAACCCGCGTCTGTGCAAAGTGCAGACAACCAAACAAGGAGCTCAGTGGGAGGGAAGGGGCTGGATTCTAATTTCATGTTAGCCGCAGACTGTCCAGGTGACGTCCAACTGACCATTTCTCCTCCCAGCTTCCAGTTCTTTCATCTGTGCAGCTGAGAGTTCAGACAAGGCCAGTGGTTTTCAAACTGGGCCCAAGGAACTCTCTAGGGCCATAGACTAAGCTGGAAGCCACATTGGGGCGGGGGAGGGGGCAGTTGAGAGGAAATGAGCAAGTCAGCCCTGCTGCCCCCACCCTGAGTCAGCTACAGAAGCGGAATTGTGCAGAAGATGCCCCTTACCCAAAGGCTTCCACTGCGAAAGTAAATTTAAAGTCCACTGTTCTAGATAGTCTCTACTTCCTACTCTCTTACGCTCTTATCAAATAAATCCATTCATTCAACAGTCCAACAAACATTTTTTGATGATACAGACGCTAACAGCAAAACCCAGAAAGACCCAGTCCCTGTTTTTAGGATGTTCACAGTTCAAGTGAAAAACAGAGCATTAAACACGCAACAACCACGCAGTGCAATAAACGATATTCCTCCGTTCATTCACTCAACTCACTTTGCAAATACGTTTATTAAACACCTACTATAGCCAGGCACTGTTGAGGCGTTGGATATAAACAGTGAGCAAGATAAGGTCCCTGCCTGAGTAAAGCTCACATTCTAGCTGGGGGAGACAGGCAATAAAGTAAACAGAAATAGGAAATGCATTGCTAGACGCCAAAACCTGCCACTAGGATGAGTAAGGTGCTGTGGGGGCCTGGGGAGTGTCGTAGGAGTTGCTGTTCTGGGTTAGGCGGTCAGGGAAGGCCTCTTTGAGTTATATATATTTATTTTTCCATTCCGCAATGACAGCACCAGGAAAACTCATTGCAAGAGCATCATGCCTACTTGGTGGCAGGGAGGCCTTCAGGGAAGACTTCTAGGAGGAAGCAAGTAGCTTTAAGTGGGTGTCGTGGGGGAGGGTAAGGGCCAAAGCAGAGCAGGGTCATGAACCTCGTGCTGCCCGGGGTTGTTGCATCAGAGTTCTGCTCTCAGTAAGAGCCCGGTCAACAAATGGGGGGAGGGTAGTTATAATAAGATGATAAATCCTTTCCTCTGGATCAGAGGTTTGCACACTACAGTCCCCCCAGCCAATTCTGGCCCACCACCTGATTTTATAAATAAAGTTTTATTGAAACACAGTCACATCCATTCATTTGCACAGCATCTAGGGCTGCTTATGTTACAAGGGCTGAGTTGAATGGTTGGGACAGAGACTGTGTGGCTCGTGAAACTAAAAATATTTACTATGCCTGTAATTCTAGCACTCTGGGAGGCTGAGGCGGGAGGATCCCTTGAGGTCAGGAGTTTGAGACCAGCCTGAGCAAGAGCGAGACCCTGTCTCTACAAAAAAATAGAAAAATTAGCCAAGTGTAGTGGTGTGCACCTGTTGTCCCAGCTACTCAGGAGGCTGAGGCAGGAGGATCGCTTGAGCCCAGGAGTTTGAGGTTGCAGTGGGCTATGATGATGACGCCACTGCACTCTAGCTGGGGTGACAAAGCGAGACTGTGTCACAAAAAAAAATTAAAAAATGAAAATATTTAGTATCTGGCCCTTTGCAGAAAAAAAAAATCACTAACCTCTCTTTTAAACAACGCTTCCTAAATGATGAAACCTCATTTCAGCCTCTCATTTGGTGCTCACAATCACCCTATGTAACCGACTGCCTGAGTTTTACTGTTATTCCCCAGTTTTCAGATGGGAAAACTGAGGCTCAGAGTGGCTTAATGAGTGGCCCCTGGTCACACAGTTATCTCCATGGCAGAGTTAGGGGCCTCCTGATCTGTCCTCACTTCCTGTGTGACTCAGGTGAGCACCCTTCAGTTCATTTCTGCCTGAAAGAGAGCTTTCCTTCTCCAAAGTCTCCCAGCCTATGGAACATGCATAAGGCTCCAGCCAGCTCTTTGAAATGCCCCTATACCTACAGGTGGCAAACAGATGTGGCTTGGCCAAAAAGCAAGCAGAAATCACCAGGAAGTGCAGGCCACAGCCAGCCGGGCTCTCAGATGCACAGCCAGGTGGATGTGATCTCCGCTCCGCCCTACACAGGTGTTCAGATCACAGAAGTATTTTGCAACCAGCATCCCAGTGGCGCTGCCTGAGGCCCCACCGTGCTCAGGGCTGAGTCCTAAGCCTGGGATCCAGGCTTTGTGGGGAGGAGAATGGAGGATACATCCCTAACTGTCCCCAAAAGGATGGGATGGGAGCCCAGGTGTTTAAGTGATGCTTAAAGCTTGTGTTGGTCCACGAGTAGCTATCAGTTCCATGTGTCTGTGTGGACATTTCTTGCCAACGTCAGGGGCAAGTGACCCAGGTTCTAGTCCAAGCTCTGCTACTGACCAGCTGTGGGCCTTTGAGCTAATTTCTCCCATCTCTGAGCCTCGATTTCCTTACAATGAAGCTACGGCCACAGTGTGCTAGAGTCAGCTCCTGCCAGCTCACGGGAGCTGAGTGTGCCTCTCTTCCCAACTTCATGCTCATGTAGGTAGTTTGAAATTGGCCACTGTGGAAATATTTATATCATGGAACTTGGCAAATGCTACAAATCAGGGCTTTTATTGTCCTTTGGAGAGCCGGTTGTTAAGCATTTCCCAGCACACTCTGCCTTAGGGCCAGAGCAGGTCCCAGCATCCGTGACCTAACCCTGGGCAGGACAGAGTGGTGCCCAGTGAGAACACACGGTGCTCAGTTCAGCCCAATGTCCACAGCCCACAGCCCAAGCCTGGGCTGGGGGCTGGAAAGGCAGCCATGGGGCAGAGGCACAGAGAAGTTGATCAACTGGCCCTGGCTCACACAGCCTCAAGGAGCTCACAGTGTGAGGAAAAGGGCCGGCTCTGAAACAGGCGAGGCGTGTGGGAGCTGGAGCAGGAGCCATCCAGCTGGGCTGAGGACGTGGGAGAAGACAGGGAGAAGCTGGTAACGGGCAGGGAGGGAGGGTGTTCCAGGCCGAGGGAACTGCGTGAACACAGGCCTGGAGGAGTGAACGCGTGTTTGGAGTTGAGGGGATGGGCCGTGATGCAGCCCAGAGAGATGTTATGTGGGAGGGCGATGGAGCAGAATGTTGCCCTAAGTTGGAAGATGGAAAGTAGAGGAAGCGGGGGGGAGGGGGGGGGCAAGCCAGGAGGGCTTCTTGGAGGAGGAGGATCTTGAAGGAAGAATGTCAAATTAGTAGGAAGGTGGGTTTGTGGGTGAGAAAAAAGCTGGATTCAAGTCCTGGTTCACCACATTCCAGCCACGTGACCTTAGGCAAGTAGCTTAACTTCTCTGAGACTCATTTCTGTCATCTGTCAAGTGGCACAATGAACCTAACCCACCTCACGGTGCTGTTTTTAAGAATTCCTCCATGTAATGTTTGTAAAATATGCTTTGCCTTTTAAAGCGTCCCACAGATGTCAATGCTGTAAGGGAGACATGGAAGGCAAGGGGAGGGGCCTGTCACATGGGCGAGTGCGGCCAGAGCCCCGGGGCAAGAGGGCAGGTGACTTATCCTGAGGCGATTGATTAGAATCTAGGCCCTAGATAGTCCGGCTGGAGGAGAGTAGAATAAATCATGTTGAGCCCACTCGGGAAGGCCTTGAACACCAGGGTACAAAACCCGAACTTGACTCTCTAGGCAGCGGGGAGGCCACCCACTGCCCCACCAACAAGCAGCTCCAGAGCCGCCAGATATCCCCTGGGGGACAAAATCACCCTGGCTGAGAACCACTGCTTTAAAGGAAAGTAACTTACCTGACTGTACTCTTGCTGAGTTATTAATACAACGCCGAGAAAAAATTGCATTCTTCAAGGCCGAGTAAAAATTCAATGGGCTCCAAACCAGTGCATGAGTTTCGGGTGGGTTGCAGAAGGCGCAGGACTGTGTTTCACAGCCGTGACACGCCTAGTTCTCTAACTCATAAATCAAAAAAGAAAAAAATCCCTGTATGCCAGGATCCCAATAATTAAATTATTCACATGAAAAACAACTCAATGTGCAAAATAATCTTTCACCAGGAACCTTTTAGTCCTGTCTCAGGTGACGAGAATCTTCCCCAAACTGCCTGATCTTGCGCAGGGCGGGCACAGAAACCTTGAGACGATCAGAGGCGCCCAGAGCAGCGCGGGCGTGAGGAGCATGGCTGTTCTTCAGCGGACGTGACCGGGGGAGCAAGGCGGGGCACTCCGTGTACATCAGTTCATAGAATTCCCACCAAAACCCCGCAGGACAGTTGTGTTGTCTGTGTCAGCTCACACACGACTAGAAGCGCAGGCTCAGAGTGGTCAAGCAGTTTGGCCAAGGCCACACAGCTGGTGAGTTGTGCGCTGGAATGGATACTTTGGGTTTTTCCAACCCTGCTTTTCAAGGCTGTGTTACTGTCCCCTTCAGCCCACCCATTTTACAGGTGGGAAAACTGAGGCCACCTAAGGAAGCAGAACATAGATGTCAATAATAATTCACTTTTCCTTAGCACTTTACAGGTTCTGAGTCACTTACATATCAAAGACCCTAACAGTCTATGAGGGCTGGTGCTGCTGGCCACATTGTGCAGACATAGAAACGGAGCGTGGCCAGAAAGGAAGGCCACAAGGCACAGTGTTCTCTGGGAAACCAGGCAAGGGTGAGTCATGAGCAGAACTCACATTCGCTGGGCAAACGTTATTGGAGGCCTCCACAGTGCCAGCACTGCTCCTCTGGAGCCAGAACTTAGACATGTGGCTGCACCTAGCTGCAAGAGAAGCTGGGAAATATGGTCTTCGTTTGGGGTGGCCATGTCCCAGCTACAGTCAGGCATTCTGTTACTTTGAATATAAAGAGAAACTGGACAATGAGGGAAGAGGGGAAGCGGCTGGCAGTCTCTGGCACTCTAGAGGCTACAACAGGACTGAGCAGGCAAGAAACACAAGGTCCCCCGTGGGCTGGAATTATTAAAATATAATAGATCCAATATGCAGTCTTCTAGGACTGGCTTCTTTCACTTAGGATAATGTTTTCTTTTTTATTTTAAGAGACAAGGTCTCACTCTCACTCAGGCTGGAGTGCAGTGGCACAACCATAGCTCACAGCATACTCTGGGGCTCAAGCGATCCTCCCATCTCAGCCTCTCAAGTAGCTGGGACAAAGGCGGCGCGCACCACTGCATCTGGCTAATTTTTTTAAACTTTTGGTAGAGACAGGATCTTGCTATGTTGCCCAGGCTGGTCTCCAACTCCTGGCTTCAAGCGATCCTCCCACCTTGGCCTCCCTAAGTGCTGGGATGATAGGCTTATAGGCGTGAACCACCTCGCCCAGCCTAGGATAATGTTTTCAAGGTTCATCCACATCATGGAGTGTATCAGTGGTTTGTTCCTTTTTATTACCAAATGGTATTCCATTGTATGGGTGTACCACATTTTGTCTATCCAGTCACCAGTCGATGAACATTTGGGGCTGTTTCTACTTTTTGGCTATTATGAATAATGTTGTTATCAACATTTGTGTACAGGCTTTGTGTGGAAATACGTCTTTGTTTCTGTCTGGTATATTACTAGGAGTGGAACTTTTGGGTCATATGGCAAGATAAGTAATATTTTAATGCGATATTTTAAGAAATAAAAATCAATGCAAAAAAGCTATGATGAACAAAGTATCAACATTTTAAATAAAGACACACTGTTGAATGTTTTATGATCCTGCACTTTTGTGCAACAGGAAGAGTCATTTCCCATCGGCCTGTGGTTTCCAGGCCCACGTGAGCTTCACGAGGGCTGACGATGGTGTGCGAACAGATTGGCAACAGGATTTTACATGCAGTCGTGTTTTTGGAGTGTAGAGCATTCATTAACTTTTTCCACTTGGTTCACAATATGAGAAGATATTTTGATAAATATGTGTAAGAACACACATTTTTCCTTTTGCCCCTGGCCTTAATATGGCGCTGACCACCCACGTCATTTCATTTAATCCTCGAACATCCTCAGGCACCTCATTCTCCATCCTCTCTGCCAAGGTTGGAGGAGGGAAAGAACTTCCCACGGTCCACAGCTAGTGAATGGCAGAGGTGGGATTTGAACCCCAATCTGAGAGGGGAGGCCCAGCCTTCACACTGTACCTCTCAGGAATTCAGAATGGGAGTGGCCAAGGAAGAGGCACTTAAGCTCTCTGAAGTCTTTTCTTCTGTAAGGTGAGCAACCCCATTGTTAGGAGGAACAGATGAGAACGTGCATTGAAATTTGCTTTCCTGCCCTGGAAGTGCTGGCCCTCTGCCGCATCTCAAGCCTGGGATGAAAATCGCCGAGTGAAACATCCCCACATGTGCTGTAGGAACTTGCCAACCATGTCTCTTCATGTCCCCCAAAGGAAGCCACATGTGAAAAATTTATTTTAAAGCTAAGGATTAGAAAATTAATTTGGTTCCCCCCCAAGAAACAGGTATATTTTCTTCTTATGAACAATGAGAAGAATGTAAGTGGTTGCATTTTCCTCTCCACTTTGGCCACCAGGAAACTCAAAGCAAAATTCATGGCTGTAAAGGATCAGTTGTGTAGGTTCTTGCTTATTTGTATTTTTCTTTTTCCCATAGTACAGTTCCTCTTGTAATTTATATTGGTCCTGGTGTTTTTCAAAATTTTATTTAGATTTTACTATTTTATCGGGTATATTTCTCTATAGTCACCTAAGTCCTTTGTAAACAGGTCAAGTTGAAAGAACTGTAAATTGCCTGGCATGTGTTTGGGCTGATTATTAGTCTCACCCAAAACACAAAGGGCAGCAGCTCCGAAATAGGGCCACACCCAGGCCTGGTAACCCCCAGCTGAGTCTCAGGCCCAACAAGCACCTCCTGGGTGCCAGAGCCCCGGACTCGCTCTGGTTAGAGGAAGTGAGAAGGTGGGTTTGGGGACCTGGCATGGCTCTCCCCACAGTGCAGAGCTGCTTGCCAAGCTTCCTTTCTCCAACGCACTCGCAGAGCCCTGCCAGGAGGCCTCTGTCCCTGCCGGGCTTCTTCCCCTACAGGTCTAGGCTTCGTGCTGCCCAACAGGCAGCCTTCGGAGTTGGGCCAGAGCAGAAGTAGGGAGGCATCCTGGGGGCCCACCTGCCACTCCCCGGCCCGCGCTGCTCCTTTGCAGGGTGCCCGCACCGGCCTTGCTCTTGCTGTCAAGATGCGCTGAGCCCTGGGAACACCTCCCTGAAAGGCAGTAGTGATGAATCGTTCCTTCCAGGGGTCTTTATGACTTAAAAGAAGCCCTTGGGAAAAGGCACTGTTAACACAGAAGAGGGCAGATCGAATGGTGGCATTTCGGGCCTTGTAGTATCTAAGTGAGGGAGAGGGTTTCTGTTTTGCAGGTGGCTGGGGACACGTGTGGTTAACGGGGACGTGGAACTTTCCCAGAAAACATGCATTTTGGGCAGACTGCCGCTTCTGGGTGGGTCCGTGAATAAGTGTGATGCAAACTTGACTGTCAAACAAGCAGCGAGGGGCAGTCGGGGTGGGGAGGACAAGAAAAAGGGAAGGGGTCGGGGTCTTGCTCACCTTCTCAGTTCCTTCTTGCTAAACCTGGCCTGTGTCTCAGGCCTCCCTCCCTTAGAGTCATGAGAGATCGGGAACGTTCCTTTTCCAGGGTGGCCACCTCCACCCAGCAAACCACTGCCCCTCGGCCTGGGCAGGGAACAACTCGCCGGGAGCTTCGCACTCACCGCCTTCTGCCTCCTTCTCCTCCCAGGGAAGCCCTATGGGGCCGACGACTTCCTGCCCGTGCTCATGTATGTTCTGGCCCGCAGCAACCTCACGGAGCTGCTCCTCAACGTGGAGTACATGATGGAGCTCATGGACCCCGCCCTGCAGCTGGGGGAGGGTGAGTCACCACCCCCGGCCATCTCCAGGCCACTCAGGCCCATTACACACGCCCAACTCAGCCACGCCAGGGGCACTCCGGGTGGCCCAACAAGCACCTCCTGGGTCCCAGTCGCTGCCGAGCTCTGGGTCCGTGCGGACGTGAATCCTACACAGGCCCTGTCCTGCAGAAGTGCACAGACTAGGAGGAGAAATAAGCCAGTAAAGAGATCGTGTCACCACTAAGTGACAAGTGCTAGAATGGCAGGAAGCCCAGAGAGTATGGGAGCATGTTACCCAGACGGTGCAGACAGGGAAGGCTTCCTGGAGGAGGTGACACCTGAGCTGAGCATTGAAGGATGAATAGGAGGCAGCCAATGAAGAAGGGGAAAAGGCAGTCTCCTCAGAGAAAACAGCAGGAGATGGTTGTGTAAAATATGAAGCTGACATGGGGGTTAGTGCCCACAGTTCTGAGACAGGGGTGGCCCGCTGGAACTCTTGGCCCCTTGTTCATCCAGCCCTGGGTCGGGACCTCTGTCCGTGGACAAGGTTAATGCCGTGGGTAAGAGGCCCTGTGCTCCCCAGTAGGATGAAGGCAGAGGTATGGTTTGTTCCACCCCACACTCAGTTTCCCTTCCCCTTTCCTCCTTCCCACCACATCCTCCCACCCTTTCACCAAGAATTTCTTGAGGGGCCGCCAGCACAGATAACAGCTCTGACTTGTCCTCTGAGACATCAGCCTCAAAGGATGGAGTGAGAACCCCAGGCCCTCAGTGTCTCCCTTGGGCTTTGTGGTTCCTGAGATGAGCTGACCTTTTTTGCATGTGTTTGCATTCTTTGCATGTTCCATTCTCTGGGGTGATGGCTTGATGTCAGAGTTCTGTGATTTCTTGACTGCTCGGGGGAGCATATTAAAACCATGAAGTTTGCTATCGTATATAACTTTGGCTTGTGGCTCTGGGGCTTCCAGAGTTTCTGTTTTTGTTTTTATCCTCTTTATAGTTAAAAATTTCCTGTAGTTGGAACAACTTTTCTTCCCAGAGGTCCAGGAATTCTGGAGAGCTTTCTTCAGCAATGATTATCTGCTGCCCAGTGCATCCATCCATCCACCCATCCACCCATCCATCCACTCATCCAGCTATCC
>NW_012151019.1:1134180-1164610 GCF_000956105.1 Propithecus coquereli
ATCCAACCATCCATCCACCCACCCATTCATCCATGCCAGAAACTTGGACTACAGTGCAGGGCAAGAGTGGTGAGGCTCAGAGCCTCCTGAGAATGAATGAGTGCCTCATTCTGCACCTCACGTTTTGGGATGTTCACCTCCTCAGGCTTTCATGGTTTCCCCAAGGAAGGGAAGCTCTGAGCAGGCGCACAGAAGCCACACAAGGCTGAAGAGGCGGGCAGAGGCCTCCAGGCCACACCGACCCATCTCTCACAGGTTCCACCAACCTGAGGGGAAAGAACAGCAGGGAGTGGGAGGAAGCAGGGGTCGGGGGTGTGAGCGGAATCGGCCTCATGCCCCAAACCCTGTGCACCCCATTTCCTAGCACTCACTCCCCAGAGGGACACTCAGCAGGAATCTTCACTGTGGTCTGTAGCTTCCATACATGTCACCTCTAAAGGTTTGACTTTTACATGTCAAAAATTGCCATAAGTTTAGAAAAGAAAAAGAAAAAAATTGCCATAAGTAGGATAAGATATTAACAATAAACCAAGGGAAAGTGTGCTCACAAATCAATAGACCTAGAATTAGCAGCCTTAATATATAAAAGGCTCTTCTTACACATCAACAAGAAAAGCACTCAGACCCTTAATAGGCACCTGGGCAAAGGCCATTTGCTCACTCGCTCAACAGACATCACTGAGCTGCTACTTTGTGCCAGGTGGCAGCACATCCCTTTTCCCCTGGAGCTGCATTCCGGGGGGGAATCAGACCCTAAACAGGTTAAATAAACACGCAAACAAGAGACTTTCCCATCGGATGACACCGGATGAATGTTGAGAAGAAACGGAGTAGGCTGGTGGGTTGGAGAGATTGGGCAGGGTGGCACTCAGGTGACAGGAAAGCCCTGAACACAGAGCAGTATCACCTTCTCTTTACTTTTTTTCTGTTTTCCATATTTTCCACAGTCGGCATGTACTGCTGATATACCCGGGGAGAAATCATTTAAAAATCCTGCTAAAGGAATGACACCAACCCCACCGGGTTGTGAAGCCCGAGGGACAATGTCCGTGAAAGTCCTTTGGCGGGTGGAGGGATGGAGCAAGACCATGGGGCTCTCTGAGCACTGGCACGCCACACCCTAGCCAGGGTCCTCCTACTCTGTCCTCAGCCTGAATCCTTGCAGCCAAGCAGGGCTCCAGGCCGGGCACAGTGGCTGGGACATCCTTGGGCCAGCAGCCTCCTCCGGTGGACCTGCATCCCCCACCCCAATCCTGCCGTGGCCTCCTAGGATCCTTCTTGCTATTCCCAGAAGCTTCGGGGGGTTGGGTGGGAAAGGGGAGGTCCTTTAGGCAGGAGAGATGGTCTATTCTGGGCTACCTGAAGTATTTTGGGGACAAGCCAAAGTACAAATAAATACATAAAGTCTTAAGCAGTTCACCGATTCTGACCAAGGCTGCCTGAATACGCTGCCGCCTGCGCTTTCCAGACTTGAGTAGTCGCAGCCCCCGGCAGCCCTGTCTGCCCACAAGATGTCAGGCACTGCCTGTGGCAACTCCGAGGGCCAGAGACAGACTCACGCCATGCTTCTCACGCCAGCAGGTGGGGTGGGTGGCACAGGTGCCCCCTTGCACTTCTCTGCCCCACTCCGGTGGCCAGCCAGGGTGTGGGAGGTCACAGCACCGAGGACAGGCCCAGCCTCACAGGTGTTTGCCTCTGGCACCAAGATGACTCGGGGCTCTCCAGCTTGGGTGGGGGCTTCTGCCTTTTAACAGCCTTGAACTTCCATCTAGATGCGTCTGGACGCAAGGGCAGGGGGTAGAGCATAGGAGGTGTTTCTGCATTTCCCCCAGCTTAGCCCTCCTGGCTTCGCCGGCGGAGAGGAGCGGGGTGTACAGGTGCTCTGTCGCCTCAGCCCCTGAGGTGCAGGCGAGAAGAGGGGTGCTACCTGAAGGGGAGAGGAGAGGAGGCAGACCGAGCCCCCGTGGAGCTCAGAGACGCATGGGATGGGGGCCCCTCCCAGAGTCCCCAGACTCTTGGGCACTTAATTTGCTTGAACCTCAAGAGAATTAACACAGGGTGGAGTAAAAAGAGCAGTTTGGAGGCTGGATTTGGGGCCCAGTTCTGCCTCTGCCTGGTTGGAGACCTTGGGCAAGTCACCTAACCTCTCTGGCTTGGGAAAGTGAAGACGTTGGGCTAGACTGGGGGTTTTGGAACAGTCTGGGTGCTCTAGCATTCTGCAGAGGTAGCGGGATGTTAAGTCTGCTCGGGATGCTGTAACAAAATACTGGATAACGTCCGAACCGCAGAAATTTACTCCTCACAGCTCTGGAGGGTGGGAAGTCCAAGATCAGGGCACTGGCAGATTCAGTGTCTGGTGAGGAGTGCCACTTTCTGGTTCATAGATGGCGCCTTCTCGCTGTGTCCTCACGTGGTGGAAGGGGCAAGGAGCTCTCTGGGCCCTCCTTTAAAACAGCACGATGCCATTCATGAGGGCTGCACCCCCATGACCTAATCACCTCCCAAAGGCCCCACCTCCTAATACCATCCCCTTGCAGGGCAGGGTTTCGACATCTGAATTTGGGGAGTGTGGGGAGGAAAGACAAACATTCAGACCATAGCACTCGGGGCAGGATGAGAGATGGAGCTGGGCCCCATCTTCGTGTGTTTCATAGCTCACCTGAGCAAACTGTTCTGTTCAGCAGAAAGCTTGCAAGTCAGATTCTTTGGGACCTTCATGCACTGTGGGACCTTCGTGTTCGCTGAGCCTGTTCCACATGCTGTAACTTAGCAAAGGTCTAGCCACTGGGTCCCACTTCCTTTGCAGCAGGCATATGGGGCAGGAGAGATCAGGGACTTCCTGTAAGCAGTGGGGAGGCCTGAGCTCTGCACTGACGGGACCCCAGCCCCCTTTCCAACCTCTCTCCCCTGCTCCCACCACTCTGGGAAATCATGGGGCAGACAGGAGACCCAGGCAGCTGCTGGGCACTTGAGAGCCAGCGCAAAATCCAAACCTCTCCCAGAGGTGCCCTCGTGGACTCCTTTGCCCACATCCCCTCCTCAAGCCGGCTGACAGCTAGCCACACTAGGCTAATTAGGGGCAGTGGGTTTTTCCAATCAATGAACATCACACCTGCCCCAGAGAGAACTGGCTCCAAAACTCAAAGTGGGGTCGCCTGCCACCTAGTGGTCCTGGCAGGCATGGCACAGCACCAAGGCAAAGGGAAGTTGGCCACACTGGCTGCGAAGAGGCAGGGCTTGAGCCCTCAGAGGTTACTGGCAGGGCCTGGAGTTCCTCCTCCAGCTTCACCCAGCAGGGTGAGCAGCCTCAGAGCACCTCCTGGAGGTCATGAAGCCACCATGTGTTACTCACACATTCCTTAGCCCTGCTCTTGACATATACTCATCTTATTTACTTTTCACAACTTGATGGGCTTTGCAGATGAGGAAACTGAGCCATAGAGAGGACAGTAACTCACCTGAGGTTCTGGGCTGGCTGCCACAGGGTAGAGACCTGGAGCTCTCTGACTCCAAAACTGGAGGTTTACAGTCGCACGCTGCACTCACCTCCTCTGTTACCAGCCAGGGAGACAAACTCACAGACAGGAAACAGTCAAGGCATGCCAAGCAGGGGACATGGGCGCTCAGGGCAGCAAGGGCTGGGGGTGGCTTCCTAGCCCACTCGGGCTTTGAGTTCAACTAAATTTTTGAGCCATGTGAATGTATAACTTACTCTAAAACATGATCTTACAAAAATATAGAGGAAATTTTAACTATAGTTATACAGTTACATGAAATTCTAAGGATTTTAAATAAATAAAAAATTTGAATTGTTCATTTCTTCATTTCTTCTTACCTTAAGTTAATTCACACATACTCTTAACACCTAATGTTTCCTAAATTGATTTAAGCTTTGAGAGATTTCAGACTGCAAAATTTACATGAAGTTTTAAGATTAAAAAAATATTTTACGTGGATGCCTACAAGTTCATTCTCCTTAGCTTGTCAGAAGCTTTGGCTAAAAGATTTGAGAAGTACTACCTTTGTTGAGCCCTCACTTTAGAGAGAGGAAATTGAATCCCAGAGAGGGAGGGTGAGCTACGCAGGGGATCCTGTGGCCATAGATCCCTTTATCTTACTCCTCGCCCACCCTGACAAGGGTGTGAACTTTTCCCATATTGCTTGGTAGAATTTGTGGGGATATGTAGGCAGCTTCCTCCAGTGTAACAGTTAGGAATGCTTTGGGCTGCAAATAATTCACAATGTAACTAATAATGGTTTAAATCAGAGCAAGGGATTGGTTTGTCTCTTGCATCAAGAAGTCCAGGATAAGCAACTGATAAGGATGGTGGTTTGCAGCCCTGCCACCAGGGAGTCACGGACCCAGCTCTTTCTGTCTTTCCTTAGCATGTAGGACTTTGTCTTTGTACCTGTCACCTCTTATCACAAGACAGCTGCTATTCCTCTGGACTCGCCTCTGTGTTCCAGGCAGGAGGAAGGGGGACAAGCAAAAACCCAGAGGGATACATCAACTGAGTCTGTCCCTTTCAAAGGTGTTCCTAGAAGCCCCACCCAGAGGCTTACGCTTATATCTAAGCTGCAAGGGAGCTTGGGAACTGAGCCTTTTCAGTAGAGTGTTACCTCCCCAAATAAAGGTAGAGTTCAGTTTATATTAATGGAAGAGGCAGATGGGATTTGACTGGGTCACTAGCACAATCTGTCTCATGTTAAAACCATCACCCTGGCACGTGAAGGCTGGGCAGAAAGACCTGGCCAGTGGTAGGGAAGCCCAGAGAAGTGCCATGGATGTGGGTGATGCTGGAGACCAGAGGAGAGCAGGGTGCCCAGGGCCCTCGTTCTCCTCTGGCCCCTGATCACTGTGCGACCTTGGCCAAGTCACCCTCCCTCTCTGGGACTCAGTTTCCTCTCTCCAAAGTAAGTGGGCTCAACAAAGTTAGTACTTCTCAAACCTTTTAGCCAAGTTCTCCAACAAGCTAAGGAAAATGAACTTGTAAAATGCTGGGTTTTTTAATCTTAAAACTTCATGTAAATTTTACAATCTGAAGTATATCAAAGCTTAAATTCGTTTAGGAAACATTAGGTAATAAGATGTGTGAATTAAGGTCAGAAGAAATGGAGAAATGAATAATTCAAATATTTTGCTTATTTTAAATCTTTAAAAATTGCATTGAATTGTATAATTAAAATTTCCTCTACATCTTTTAAAAAATTTTTTAGATTAATTTATACATGCATATGGCTTAAAATTTTAAAGCACATACAGATGCTCCTTGACTTATGATGGGGTCACATCTAGATACACCCATCATAAGTTGAAAATATCTTAAGTAGAAAATGCATTCAATACACCTGACCTACCAAACATCATAGCTTAGCCCGGCCTACCTCAAACGTGCTCAGAACACTTAAATTAGTCGACGGCTGGGCAAAATATCCAACACAAAGCCTATTTTATAATAAAGTGTTGAATATCTCATGTAATTTATTGAATACTGTCAAAGTGAAAAACCATGGTTGTATGGGTACTTGAAGTTCCGTTTCTATTCAATGCAAATCGCGTCTGCGGCATCCTAAAGTTGAAAAATATTAAGAGGCACTGTCACCAATCAGGATGGCTGTACGTGATGCACAATGAACAGTCCTCCCGCCCACCCTGTCTCCCAGTCACCCTTTACCTACCTTGAAGGCATCCACAGGTCTCAGCTCCTTGTGTATCCTTTAATTTTAAAAGTCATTTTAAAATTAAAAATTCATTTTAAAACATCACTTGAAAAATAAGCAAGACTTTCGTCTTGAAGGGGAGCCAATGTAAAGTTCTGAGCAGGGCTGAGAGGGCTGGGGGCTGCACTCTGGGAAGCTCGCTGTGGGTGGTAGGCTGGAGTTGGCTCAGCAATAGAAGCCCACGACCATGTCTCAGGTGAGCCCCAGGCAGCGGTGGTGGGTGGAGCCTGGAGGAGGTGGGCGGGGCGAAGGTGGGCGGGGCGGGCCATGCCCGGACCAGCCTTTCCCTTTGCAGGTGGGCGGGGGCGGGGGTCCTAGCTCAGCCTGCACACCCTGTCCCCGCAGGTTCCTACTATCTGACCACCACCTACGGGGCTCTGGAGCACATCAAGAACTATGACAAGATCACGGTGACCCGGCAGCTGAGCGTGGAGGTGCAGGACTCCATCCACCGCTGGGAGCGCAGGCGCACGCTCAACAAGGCCCGGGCCTCCCGCTCCTCCGTGCAGGTGACACCCGAGACGAGAGTGGGAGGGACCAGCGGGACCCTGCTGCAGACACCATCCGCTTCGGATGTCGTCTCCTGGCTGCTCTGGCGGCCTGCCCTGCTCTCAAGGGAACCGTGCGATTCCCACGCCAGAGGAAAGGCCCCCAGCCCCTGCCCACCACTGCGTGTCTAGCTCTGTGCCCGGGACGTGGGTGGGCCTAGAAACCTATCACTGGGCACTGGTGTCCTAGTTGGGCAGAAAAGATGGGTACAGGAGGAATGAGGTATTTATTCAACGTTCCTTGGCACCTACCATGTCATAGCTCCCTGCTAGGGCTGGAGATGTGGACCTGTCATCCCAGTCCGTGCTTTTGGGGAACCCACGAGCCGATGTACATCCTTGCCCCTTGGTCCCTGGGCAAATGCAGCAGCTGCCCAGGTCCCCACTCCCCGAGCCTGCTCTCCACCAATCCAGCCGCCCGCCCCTCCCCGCCTCTCTCTACACAGACTAAGTATTCAAACCATTCCTGGCTGGACTCTCACCCCTCCGCCACTCCTATCACCCCACGTACCCGGAGCCTGCATCAAATCCAGCTACCCCCTTTCCCCCAACACACCGAGCCCAATTCACTGAGCTGACCTGTCTCCCCTTGTTCACTGGCTATCACTGCCCATCCTTTAAGACGAGACAGCCCCCTCCTCTGAGAAACCTTCCCTGATTACTCCCGCCCCCCTACCCTCAGTACTTCCTGCTGCTGCCCCCAGCCCCGACAGTGCTATAACATTCTGCATATGAAGCTGTACCTCTGGGAAGGCAGGGCCCATGGTTTACATGTGTCAGGGGCCCCAGGCCAGGGTGTGGGACAGAGCAGGACCAGGTGTGCGGAGAATGGAGGGGGTCAGGCCAGCAAGCCGGACAGCAATCCAAAGCTGTTAGCAGCTGTTCAGACTCACTGCCCTGGCAGCCAGAGCACACCTGTCCTGAACCCCACTCCTGGCTTTCAAGATGGCCCATCTATAATAGGCAGAGCCCAGGCCTGGGAGGCAGGAGGCTCAAGTTCTGGACCGAGCTCTGTACTAGCTTGCTGCGTGACCTGGAGCAATCCTTGCCCCTCTCTCAGACTCAATTTTTCTATCTACACAGGCCCACTGTGGCTAATCAAATAGCATCCTGATAAATATTTAATAACTGGCTCACTGGGGGTACAAAAAGAAAAAGCTCTGATTTTAGCTTCTGTCAATTTCCATGGTGTAAATACTCCCACCATGGCCAATTTCAACTTGGCATCACTGAACTTGGAGTTGGAAAGAGATGCACACAGTTTGCTCTCCCAAGCTAATGAGCCAGCATGAGCCGGCTCCAGCACACACTGTGCCCCACCCGCTTCTGGCACACCTGTCCCCCGATAACTCTGGGGATACAGACACTCTTGGTCCAGGCCTGCCCCAGGCATCCCTTCTTGCTTCCAGCCTGTGGGCTCCTGATGCCAGGCAGAGCATCAGTGGGATGGGCCACCCAGCACTGGGATGAGGAGCCCCTCAGCACCGTATCTGGGATCTGGGGAGGGCAGCACCTCTGACCCTGCGCCTTAAATCCCTTCCCTGGGGAGTGAAAGTGCAGAGCCAGTCACCAGGAAGTGTCAAGGACCCTTGGGAAGCTAATGGAGGACAAGGAGCCTTAAGGCAGCCACTAAGAGGCGGAAGGAGTGGGCTGGGCTTTCCTCCTCCCAGAAGAAATGGGTGGTCCCAGTGAAGCTCTTGACATGGAGCCTGGCGCCTCATAAGCGCTCACCACCTGTGGCCGCGCTTGTCACCTCTGTGCTGTGGTCCTTGTGTTCCTCCTGGGGGAGGCTGCGGGCACACTCCGTCCACAGGGGGGCGCCCCGCACGCACCGTTGCCACCTGCTCGGAGCCTGGGGACAGCAAAGGGCAGTTCCAGGCTCGCAGCCAGCTGTGCGCTTCCTCACACCTCACGTGAGGCTGGTGTTACCTGGTTTATAGTTGAGGACCCGGGGCTCAAAGCAGTCCGGGTCAAACAGTAAGCGGGAGCAGATTCAAAGCCAGGCAGGCCATGGAACTGGCGGCCACACGGGCCAGGCCACCAGAGGTCCCTCCCGGGCCGCAGCGGACCGCGTGAGTGTGCCGTGCGCATTGCGAGGGCCCCGCGGGCGTCACCTCGCTTTGCTCGTGCCGTGCAGAACCCGCCCTCCTGCGCCCAGTGCCCTCTCCGCCCGCCCCCGGGGCTGGACCACGCCGCCTGCCCGGACTGCGTGGTGCTGGGGTGGGCTCTGCGCTTCCCGTTCTGACGTATGCTGTGCCCAGCTTTGCCCCTGGAGTGCACTGGGACTCGGTGAGGGAGTAAGTGAGTGAGTAAATGAATGAATGAATGATGGGGCGCGTGTGGACCGGCCACCAGAGGGCGCGCTCGCCCCTCATTGCCAGGACCCAAACCGACTCGGAATCGCCCCCAACAGTGAGCGCAGCGGAGAGGTGAGGCTGGGGCGCAGGTCGCCCAGGGGCCCAGTCGCGGAGAGAGGCAGGGGACGCAGGCGCGCAGCTCCCCGCTGGCGCGAGCTCTCCACGTTGGGGTGGGGGCGACAGGCGCCCGCTTGGCCCCGCCGGTGACCGCAAGCCCTCCGTCTCGCCCCGCAGGACTTCATCTGCGTGTCGTACCTGGAGCCGGAGCAGCAGTCGCGGACGCTGGCGTCGCGGGCCGACACGCCAGCGCAGGCGCTGTGCGCCCAGTGCGCGGAGAAGTTCGAGGTGGTGCAGCCCCAGGACCACCGGCTCTTCGTGCTGGTGGACGGGCGCTGCTTCCAGCTGGCGGACGACGCGCTGCCGCACCGCATCAAGGGCTACCTGCTGCGGAGCGAGCCCAAGCGCGACTTCCACTTCGTGTACCGGCCCCCAGACGGCGGCGGCGGGAGCCCGCCCTGCCTGGTGGTGCGGGAGCCCAACTTCCTGTGAGGCCCTCCGCGGCGGTACTGAAGGAGACTGGCCCGGCCGGAGGAGCGCACTGGCGCGTCCTCGCGCACGCGCCGCACTCGCTCAGCACGTGCCCCCAAATCCGATGGCCACACAGCGCGCATGCGTGCCTCCCACTGGGCGCGTGCAGGGTGATTGTGAAAATAACCTGAAGACGTGCCCAAGGGCCTTCTTGAGGGAGAGCCATGGCACTGAGAGGCCATGTTCTTCATTAGACAGAAGGGGAAACTGAGGCTCCAAAAGGGAAAAGGCTCTCCAGCCAGCCGCGGCAAACAAGCCCAGCGCCTGTTCACACACAGCCCTTCAGGCCGGTCCCTCTGCCTCCCCCACGCCCGCCGCATCCTTGGTCTTTCCAGGGAAGGGCCTGAGCTCAGTGTCCCCAGGACTGGGCAACGTAAGGGTGCTGGCCACAGCTGCGCCCTGCGCCCCTCAGGGTGGATCTGGGATGTTTTGGACCCGCCAGCATCTCAGGAGCATCTCAGGGTGTGTGTTGAGAGACAGGCCCCCCAACTCCTGCACCAGCGCCTGCCCTCAGCTAGCAGTGCCCACGGTCCTCTGCAGCTATCTCCAAGCCCTGCCAGAAGCAGCCAGACGCACGCTGGGACAACCAAGCAAGGCCGGCTCCACGGATACATGGACAAGCCCCGCCTCCACCACAGGGAAAACTGACAAGGCCCTTTTTCTGGCAGTTGCTACAAGAGGCACCATGTTAGGAGTCTAATAAAAGCCCTTTTGAAAATGGCATCTCCTTTTCTGAAGGGTCTGGAGCTCTGCTCAGCTAGCCCAGCCCCCCCGTTCACAGCCTACCCTCCTTCCCAGGCGGGTTCAGAAACTACCCCCCACCCCCCAGCTTGCCACTGAGGATCCTGTCCTCTCTCAGGAATACCATGCCCTGTAGTCTTTCCCTGGTCAACTCCTATACATCCTTCAAAGCCCATCTCCAGGAAGCCTTCCCTAAGCCCCCGTGTTGGGCCAAACCATCCTTATCCATGTTCCCACAGTCCCCCAGGCTTGTCTCTTTCACAAGAGAGATCCCCTCAAGTGCAGTTGCCTGCTGATACTTCCGCTTTCTCCACCATTTGGACTGTTCATGTCTGTGTCCTCGGCATTGAATAAAATAGGTATTTGTGAGTGCCTGCTCTTCCAGGCCCTGGAAAACAGCAGAGAACAAAACCCAAAGCTCGTGTGGAGCCCCAGCGTGAATGGCCGTGAGCAGGGTACCCAGGGAATGGCAACTGGACTGGGCTGAATTAAACTCCTCGGCACCAGCTAGCTCACTCAGCCAGTCAACAAACACCTGTTAGACCCTGGCTCCGGGCCAGCTCCAGGTGAGATGCAGGGGAGGCTCCAGATGCTGCCTCGCCCCAGAGGTCACAGATGCAAGAAAACAGGCAAATACCCAGAAGCTGAGGGAAGCCGGCCATGATCCCAGAGTGCCTGTCCCCACCGAGTGGAGACACTGCCCTTGGCCTTGGGCTGGGCTACACAGCCTCGTGCCAAGCTCCAAGGCCCAGTACATACCGCCTCCCACTAGGCCTAAGCCTGGTGGGGAAGGTTGGGGGAAACCCCATCTACCCAAACACTCTCTTGCCCAGGTGGGGCCCAGGTTTGGGGTGGGTTTCAGAGGGTAAGTTAGTCCCCAGCCCTGCCCTAGGTGGCTTATGCCTGGCTTCCAGGAGGGACAGAGCTAGCCAGTGGGCCAGTGGGAACCGCTATAAGAACACGTATGTACATGTGCATGTGTGTGCCAGGACCCCGCCGTGAGGCCAATGCTGGGGTCCACCCATCAGGAGAATCCAGGAAGCCTTCACGAGCCGCTAGAGAGCAGGAGGGGAGTTACCCAGAACTCTTGTCATCTGGATGCCTCGTCCCCAGGGAGGTGTGACTGGGCAAATGGGGGACCCGATCAAGGGCCAGGAGATGGCATCACTGGAGCTGAGCTTCAGGGCTGCCTGGCGCTAGTTAGCGATTCCCCTGCATTATTTTATTTAATCCACACAACGGCCTCTTGAGGGAGGCATCTCCTCCTTGGCATTTGTCCCCTCTCTCCTTGGCAGGCTGGCTCCCTCCCCACAGCCTTTACTGGCCCTGCAGCCGGAGGCTGGAGCTGGGCCAGCAGTGTTAGGAGAAGCCCTGAGGGTTTCCGCAGAGAGACTGGGCATGCCTGGCCCTGTGGCCTCTCGGTCACCATAGCCAGCCATGATGGCTGGGTGCAAAGTCCTGCCCATAATGAAAGGTCCTAAACTGGTCCTGAAGCGGCCTGGCCTGGGGTGGCCCCACAACACCCTCATGGGGTGGACCAAGTTTGCCATAGTGATGAGCAAGTTTCTGCTGAGGAGGGTCAGGCCTGCAGGTGGGGTGGGCAGAGACAAGCAGAACCCCTGGTGGGGGGGAGCGAGAGGAACGGATTCCCTGGTGTGACAACCGCCCCCCTCCCCACACCACACACTCACAGAGGAGCCTGGCCTCCCCACTTAGCAGCCCCGAGGCCACATCTGTCTGCAAAGCCTGGCACACATCTGCTATGTACACATCCGGTTGGCTGGAATCCAGGACCGGGGTGTCTCCTGCCAGGCAGGGTCACCAGGGTGAGGGACGGTGGTAGCTGTGGCCAGCAGCAAGCCCTTCCTTTGAAGGAAGGTCACATGGAGCAGGACTCCGGGGAGGAAAGTGCCAACTCACAGTGGTGGCTTTCCCTCTTCCCCAGTTTGCTGGGAAGCGTGGGCGGCCAGGAACGCTCTCCGGGAACTGCCTCTTTGCAGCCCACGCAGCCCGAAACCAACAGGGACTCTGAAATCTGCCTGGCTTCAGGGTCAGAAAACTTACTCAGCAGTACGGTGGGAAGAACTGAACTAGGATCCAGGAGACCTGCGCTCCAGGCCAGCAGCAAGCCCCGAGCAAGTCCTTAACAGCTTTGTGCCTCAGTCTCCCCATTCTTAAAACGAGGATGCTTCCTAGACCCTGATTTCTCAGGTCTGTTGCAGGGATCACCCCAGTTCCTGGGTGGGGGCAGGCAGGGGAAGTCGAAAATCTTCTCCAAAAGGTAAATAAATTCAAGGTTAGCACATATGGTCATGGACGTTGTTCCCTGCCACAGTTGCATGGCTGCAGGGACAAGTAGAACTGAGACCCATCTGTGGGCTACTTGTCAGGACCTCTGTCCTGTTGTGGGACTCTGTCCACCCAGAGCAAGGGGCGTCTTTTCCAATCTGTGTGAAGGAATGTGATGGTCTATGGTGGGTACAGGGGAACTCAGATCTGCTGGGCCGTGGGGATATTTCCAGGTCAATGTGACCAGGGTGGTGACAGCAGAAGACACAGAGTGTCAAGGGAGCCTGACGGAATAGAGGATATGTAATCCGCCTGGCATGGCAAAGAGGGCTTCCTGGAGACAGAGGTGCTGAGGTGGGGCTTGAAGGGTAAGGACGCGGCCAGGTGCAGACAGGAACAAGAGCACCGCTGCGAGACTATTGGAGAGGAAGCATCCTGGAAAGACTTGCGGATTTCTGGCTTGGACTCTGTGCTGGAGGGTTGTGCCGACAGCTAGGGAGAGGGGAGCGCAGGCTCGAGAGGGAACAGAGGACATCAGCTTTGTGTGGAGTGTGAGGGGCGTGCGGGACACCAAGTAAGGGTGGGGCACAGATTTGGGGGTCAGGCAAGGGCTCAGTCCCTGGTAAGGGTCAAATATTCTGAAAAGTAGAGCCCAGTGACTGCAGGGGCAGAGGAGTCCTACCTCTGGGAAGTCCTTGCCTATCTCATGGCAAACACTTAGCCCCACTTCCAGTCCCCCTGGCCAGCCTCACGCCCAGCTCCCACCAAAGGCTGCAGCCACCTCAGCTCAGTTACTTCTCGTAAGGGAAATGGAGTGACTAGTTTTCCTAGGGACAATGAAAACATACTACTAGAAAGATGTGGCCCCCAGTCAGGTGCAATGTCTCATGCCTGTAGTCCCAGCTACTTGGGAGGCCAAGGCAGGAGGATGGCTTGAGCCCAGGAGTCGGAGGCTGCAGTGAGCTATGATCGTGCCCCTGCACTCCAGCCTGGGCTACAGGGTGAGACCCGGTCTCTAAAAAAAAGAAAGAAAGAAAGAAAAAAGACTGTTGAGAAAATGAATAGACAAGCAACAAACTGAGAGGATATATTTGCAAAACACATATCTGATAAAGAACTTGTACCCAAAATATACAAAGAACTCTTAAACCTCAACAGTAAGAAAACAAACAACCCAATTAAAAAATGGGTGAAAGGTCTGAACAGACACCTCACTAGAGAAGATAAACAGATGGTGAGCAAGCGTGTGAAAAGATGCTCCCATGATTTGTCATCAAGGAATTGCAGATTAAAACAAGATACGACTACACACCTATTAGAATGGCTAAAATCCCAAAACTGACAGTCGTCAATGAGGAGGCAGGAAAGCGGAGCTCTCATCCATTGCTGGTGGGATGCAGAGTAGCGCAGCCACCTTGGAAGACACTTTAGCAATTTCTCACAAGCTAAACTGACCCTGCGATCCAATAATCATCTTCTTGGTAGTTACACAACCAAACTGAAAACTTAGGTCTACACAAAGGTTGAATTAGTTGAAACACAGGGGATTTTTAGGGCAGTGAAACTATGAAAACGAAATGGTGGAAATTTGACATTGTGCATTTGTCAAAATAGATAAAATTTGTAACACAGAGTGAGCCTTAATGTATGAAATTTTTCAAATATCACTTAGGAAGTTAAGGGACCCCAAGACGGAGTAAAGATTGCTACAAAAGAATCTAACTGTGTTCTAAATGTTTGAAACAAGCTCACTGAAGGGGGCAGGGGGAAAAGCTGCCCCAAGCAATTTGGAAAATGAGTCTGTGAGAGTAAAGACAAACAGAACTACATAGAAACATTGTATTCGGGTTGATAAGGTTGTTCCCAGTAGGAACAATTCTGATACCGCTACACGTGTATACTGGAATCAAATAATTAATTAAATGGATGGTGGGTGGTAGATACCTCGTTGTTCCCTGAAGGAGTTTACAGGTAAGGAAGGGGAAAAGGCCAGAATGATCCATGTGGTGATGGAGTAGAGTTGGAGACAGCAGTATGAACTAAGTTTATTAAGCTAAACTCAGGTTTAGCTTAATATAGATACATATGTTTACATATAGAAATATTTATAGGTGTGTGTATACACACAACACCCCAGGAGCAACAAGCACATCTAACACCCAGATCTTGGTTTCTAATACAAATTTTCGAATAAGAGGAACCAGGGCTCCTTGGAGAAACAGCTGATTGTAGGGCTGGGGTAGGAAATACAGAAGTTAAGCCTGGAGCATCTTGTAGTGACAGGCAGTAAGGAAGTCCTCAAAGACAAGAACACCTGTATTGATGCGGGTTGGGGGGAATGTCAAATAGACAGGGAGCCAACTGAAACAGCTCCCAGTGGCCAAAGCCAGAATAATTTGAGCAACAAAATAAAGTATTGGATCGTAACCCAAGAGTAAAATAAATATCCACGAGTCCATACAGATAGGTGCCTTGATTTTGGACTTCCCAGCCCCCAGAACTGTGAGAATGAAATTTCTGTTGTTTATAAGCCACCTGGTCTAAGTTATTCTGTTACAGCAGCCCAAGCTGACCAAGACAGAAATCTAATAGAAAATGGCTTAATACAAGGATGGAGAGCCTATTCCAACTGCGGACCTATGAACAATATGAAGGGGAAAAAGACCAAGGCATTGTGACTTATGAAACTGTCATTTATTAGAGAAATGAAACACAGCTGCTTTTAACCTTTAGAGCCATGAACATTCAAGCTTCCGTATTTATTAAATAGTTAAATATATTTTTGTTCTACAGATGGACAAATGGAAACAGAGAAGCAGGGTCATAATTGTACAATATTAATAGTTTACAGTTCTAGAAAACAGTGGAACACATTTTTTACCACCTGTATCTTAAGGCCTTTTAAGAATCTCCATTTAAACATTCTGCTTTTCAGTATTTGCCCTCAGGTTTGCCTAGTGTGAGGCATTAGCCACAACTGATACAGTTGCTTCTCGTACTTGTTCTCTAAAACCTCAGAGCCCCCCAAATCTGTGGGGCATTAAAACTCTTTACCTAAAGTCCTTTGATTAGCCATATGAGGACCTCACTGAGAAAGGATAATCTGTGCTGATGAAAAGTAGGCCCATTAGAAACAAAAGTGTCACCCCTGAATTTGTCACAGACATGACTCTGTTTGCCACTTTCTCAACTTCCATTCCATAACTCCAATGGTAAAGGAGTCACCATTGCTAAGCAGGATAGGAAACCCTGAATACAGGTGGTCAAAGTGTCGGGGTTTAGTTAGCATTCCTTTTTGTGTGTGCTTTCTCCCTATCTATCTAAACAGCCATCTTGCCATATGGCTTATTTTTTTAACAGCTTTATACCGCATAATTCCCCCATGTAAAGTGTACAGTTTGATAATTTTTAGTATACTCAGATTGTATAACCATCGCCACAGTTTTATCACGTTTTCGTCACCCCAAAAAGAAACCTCATACCCGTTAGCAGTCACTCCTCATCCTCCTGCCCTCCGACTCCAGTCCTGGAACCACTAATCTTTCTGTCTCTATGGATTTGTCTATTCTGGACATTTCATAAAACTGGAATCCTATAATATGTGGTCTTTTGGCTTCTTTCAATTGGCTGAATGTTGTAGCACATATATGCACTTCATTCCCTTAATAAAAAGCAATAAGCCACACAGTATTCCATTGCATGGATATGCAGTAGTCCTCTCTTATCCATGGTTTTGCTTTCTGAGGATTCAGTTACTCGGGGTCAACCACAGTCTGAAAATGTTAAATGGAAAATTCCATAAATAAACAATTCCTAAGTTTTCGATTGCATGCTGTTCCAAATATTGTGATGAAATCTCCCACTGTCCTGCTCCGTTCTGTCTGGGCTGTGAATCGTCCCTTCGTCTAGTGTATCCACGCTACCCACGCTGCCCACCAGTGAGTCACTTAAAGTAGTGGTCTCGGTGATCAAATCCACCGCCGAGGTGGCGCTTGTGTTCCAGTCACCCTTATTTTACTTAATACGGCCCCAAAGGGCCAGAGTAGTGATGCCAGCAATTCAGATATGCCAAAGAGAAGCCGTAGAGCGCTTTGTTTGAGTGAAAAAGTTGTAAGCCGAGGTTGCTAAGATCCTTGGTAAGAATGAATCTTCTATTCGTGAAATTATAAAGAAAAGACCCATGCACGGTCTATATGGGGTTTGGTACTATCCATGGTTTGTTGGAGTGTATCCCTGTGGATAAGAGGGACTCCTGTAGATAGTGCGAGTACCTCCCTGGACGGGGCCCAGGGAAACACAAGCCAGGCAGCTTCTGCCCTGGAGGAGCCCCCACGGAAATCCGGTGAGATTTCCCTTCCCCGTCCCTGTCCCCGCACCTAGTGGAAGGGCAGACCCTGACACGTGCTGTTAGAGATGCAACAAAAATGCAGATGGACACAGGAGATAATACTTCGGTAGTGAAATCTTATCATTTCACGTTGTCCTGGCACCTACTTTGAATATCCAGCAAATGGAGTTTCCCAGACCAGAAGCAGGGTTCAGTTACCCTTGGCAGTTTCCGGTTCTCCCTTCCACCCAGTTCCTCACTGTGGTTCATCTCTGCTATGTAAAACTTCCTCTTGGTGAACAGGAGGACACCTCCCTAGGGGACAGCTGACCAGCCCCGCCGACCCTCACATCCCACATGGACTGTGCAGACACGCTAAGTGGCCACCTCTCAGTCACAGTGTGACCGCCTAGAACTCACGCCTGCGTGCTCTAAACCCACCAATTAAAACGCCCCATGGGAAACCTGTTTGGATAATGCCCTGGACCCAGTAAAGGCCCTAGCCCCTGGGTCCTTCCCTCTCTCTCTGTCCACGTGCTCCCTGACCTCCGTGCGTGGCCGCCAGCTCTGCTGTGTACGCCCCAGGACCTGTAAGTGACAAACTATTTCCATCTTGTGTCTCCCCCAATCATTGAAGGGGTGTTCTCCACCTTAAAGACCCTAAATTAAAACAACTTTAGATGAGTGGGGAGAAGTTGAGGGAGGTTCGGGGAAAACAGGGCACATTAAGGTATCTCTGGGGCTCCGTGGAGATAAGGAAAGGCAGAGGCGCTAACAAGTCGAAGGGCATGAGGCTGGAAAAGACGGATTGGGGACGGCCACGAGGGGCCAGGAGCATAAACCGCGCAGTCAGGGGCAGAAGTTAATACTCAGGTTCAGTTACAAATCTTTATTTTTTTAAAGACTTGAACACAATTGCAGAATAAAATACAAAAGCAATCAAAAATCATATTTTCTAAAAATAGTTTTCCATTTGGGGCTTACAGCCCTCTTCAATAAAATCATTCTGAAGACTTAAAGAGGTTTCAGCTTCAAATTCCTCCCAACAAAGACCCTTTCTGAGAGGGGCTACAGAAGCCTCCGTGAATTTCTTGCCTTTTAGAACTAATGGGCCAAAAACCTCCTAAAAAAGCAAATATTACCGTTCTCAACACAGCTTTACCCACCCTACTTGTAGCTTTTTCAGAGAAGACTGGGGAAGTGGGCAAAGGCAAACAAGTCACCCTGCAGGAGAAAGGCCTGGAGCGAGCCGGAGCGGCAGGCGGCCTCCCCGGGCCGGAGCAGCGGGGGCTTCCCTCTCGCGCCACCTCTGCAGTCTCGGATTAGCACACATTCGAGGGATGGTGTTCACACTTGGAAAAGCACCCAGAAGGCAGCTCTTCAGTAGTGACCAAGGCACACATTGTCCATGGATGATTTTATCCTGTCAGAGAAAAGAATGAGAATTTGGTGAACTATGTCAACTCTAAAGAAAGTAAGACAAACATAATCCCACCTGGAGCAGGCGGTCATCTAGGACAGACCCCCCCAACAACTGTCACTGAGGATGCAGCTGTCTGGATTCCCCTAGCAAAGGCTTCCAGAACAAAGCTGGAGGTGGTGGCTGGCAGAAGCAAAGCCGCCTGTCTGCAGAAGAAGATGGCAGTGCCGCCCCCTTTTGCTTTCAGAATGACAAGGACCTTCAAGTGCCATGTGCTGATTTACCTGTGCAGTGGATACGGCTTTTCACAAAGGTTGACCAGCACGTACAAATGTCTCAGAGCATACTCGTACTGGAAGGAAACAAGACAGAATCAAACATCATTTCAGCACACGATCAACTCTTAACTTGGGAATACTCCGTTTTTGCAATTACAGAGGTAAAGCACCTTGGCCAGTGGTCTTTGACCTTTTGGGTCATGGATCCCTTCCCCACCTTTTGATAATCTGGTGATATTTACGGACTATCACCCAAGAGAAATGCACACGTGCAAGGGTTTGCACACAACCCTGGGGTGTGGCAGGCTCCCAAAGCACTCTCAGTCCCATGTTAGGATCCTGATAGAGAGCTCCTGGTGGCTCTGCTCCCCGCTAGGACCTGGGACCTCCCTTGGGAGTCTGCCTTTTGGTTCTGGGAACTTCGCCCTGGGAGGGGCGGGGTGCGTGAACGCCAAACTGGATCACGCCAGGTAAGGAGGAAATACTGGGAATCTTTATCTTGAAAAAAACTTCAGAGAACCTGAGAACTCTCATGAAGATGAAGGAAGAGATTCACTTTATGTGATTCCAAAGAGCAAAAAAGCAAGACTGGGGGTAAATGGTTCTCTCAACTGCTCAACTCTGCCCCAGGTGAAAACAGCCACGGACAACGGGTAGCCAAGTAGGGTGTTACTGTGTTCCAATAAATGTTTCTTTACGGAACAGGCCATGGGGGAAACTAGGCTGTGGAAAGGATTTGGTCTGCAGGCCAGTCTGCCACCGTTTCTCTAGAAAGATCTAAGCACCACACAGTGCTGAACAGAAGGCTATTTAGGTACCTTCCAACCCCAACATTCTGCAACCTGCAGAAACTCAGTACTTTCTTCTACTCCACAGACCAGGCCTGACTTCAACAATGAATCCTGGGGAGGGGTCAGCATAGACCCTGAAGGGAGAAACAAGGGGCTGATGTGGGAGTGAGGAGTGAGGATGAGGTTTGCAGGGACAGGAAAAGTGTGAAGAGAACTACTCTTCAAAACAGAAATGAGAGTTGTCATTTATAACTCTGGTAAACTTTCCCACCCACCGGGACAATAAGAGAGTTCTGGGGCCAAATATACGGTCCATGAACTTGGTTGACCTTCGTTCTCTCTGAAATGAGCCCACTGTTCCCTCAGCCTGGATGGAACCTTCTACAGCGTAGTGCACATGATGTGATTTCCAAGGGACAACATGAGCTTAGCTTTTGGGTTCCTGAGGCGCGGCCGGGCGCGGCTCACCGTGGAGGAGTGCCAGTTGAAGCAGTGCGTGCGGAAGTGCGCCAGGGCCTCCGGGTAGCAGCCGTGCCCCGTGAGCGGGGCTCTCAGGGACAGAAGCCTCTCCACCTCGGCCTCGGACGCTGCCAGCAAGGAGACGATCTTGCGCACCGACTTCTGAATGAGCTGCCTAGCCTGGGGACAAACACATCCCGTCAGAATGTGCCTCACTGGGCCGGCTCTCCTGGACCCACGGTGGTTAGAAGCAGTTTAACAACTTCTCTCCACACAGCCCTCAGCCGGTTAGAATAGATGCCAACCGGTGCGTCCTGAGGAAGGCAAAAGATTGTGTGTGCACGGCTTCTGTGACAGCAAAAAGACCTTGCCTTTCTAGGGTCTGCTGGCGCGATGGAAGCATTTACGACACCTGAAGAGCAGGCTTGCACTGCTCTGAACAAAGGAGGTTGTGGAACCTGTGCCCCCCAGCGGACTGTCCCGTGAAGGCTGCTGTGTGCTCAGGGCACCTTTGCCCATTCAGGAACCACGGAACGGTCAGGCGCTGGGGCACAGAGGGAGGCATGGTCTTCCTCCCAGATTATGAAAAACAGCGCTGTGAGAGGAGAGAGCTTCCACCTCAGCCTAACCCGACACGAGAGCTCTGTCCCGCCCTCCCCAGCCAGGGTTTGTGTCCTTCGCGTCTGAATCCACAGACTCACTGCCCACTGTGTGTCACACGAGCAGTTCTCAGTGTGTGGGTCCACAACCAGGGGGTCCCCAAGAACTCTCATGGGCTCCGTGACATCTTCCCTTTCTTAACTACATGTATCTGTGTAAGGCTGGATTTTCTTCACACGCTTCAGCCAGCACAACCGAGCCCAACAGAGTGAATGCAGACGCTGGTACAAGGACCTAGCTGTCTTCCGTTACGCTGCACATAAAGAGATTTGCAAAAATGTAAAGCAATGTCGCTCTTCTCACCAAAATGGTTTTTGTTTTGGAAAATGATTATTTTTCCTAAAATATACATTAATACAAAATGGGTTTATTATTGTTTCTAAATAAGTTAAATATATTTTTAAATCTCAGTTTTAATTTCTTTTTTTTATTTCTTATTTCAGCATATTATGGGGGTACAGATTCAATTTATTTTTTTAATAATCTTTTATTTTACATAAAAATCTAACTATGCAATAGTTATCAGGAAAGTTAAATCTCCTAAGAATTACGTAGCTGTGGAATAGTTTTCAAATTTGCAGCAGATATCAAAGAAATCCTATACGATTTACAACTGTTCAAGCAAACACATGAAAACTGTGGTTCAGTTTCCATGAACTATCAAAAGGGTAAGGACAAAATGCTCCTCTACCTCATTTTAATTTCTGATGCAGTAAATAGCAATAGAAATGACCCACCATAAACAACAGCTCTTTGGGATGAAGAATTCAAAGAGTGTGAAGAGGTCCAAGACTACAAAGTATGAGAACCGCTGATACGCTGTGTGTGCCACCAGCTAAAAATATGTCCTGCTTAATAAGGTGGTCACACGTGGGGTACCAACTTTTGGGATAATGAGATAGATGCATTTTAAACAAACCACATAGATATTTATCTATTTATGACAGAGTCTCACCCTGCCACCCTGGCTAGAGTGCAACACCGTCATCATAGCTCACAGCAACCTCAAACTCTTGGGCTCAAGCAATCCTCCTCCCTCAGCCTCCCGAGTAGCTGGGACTACAGACGTGTGCCATGATGCCCGGCTAATTTTTTCTATTTTTAATAGAGACGGGGTCTCACCCTTGCTCAGACTGGTCTCAAACCCCTGAGCTCAAGCGATCCTCCACCTCGGCCTCCCTGAGTGCTAGGGTTACAGGCGTGAGCCACCACGCCCAGCCCTACACATTTATTTTTTAATCTTTCCTAAAAAATTCAGGCCATATTTCAGTACATCGACCACTGTGTTGTGCTGACAATGGGAACAAGAGCTGGATGTGTGGGAAACGGCAAGCAACTCTTTTGCCTGGCTTTACAGTGGGTGCACAGCTGTAATTTAAAAAGTAATTCTTCCAGCTCCAAACAAACAATGAGCTACTGAAAATAGACTCAGTAATCATACAGGATAGCTCAAGGGTTTTAGGAAGAATTTAAGCTATGACAATATTTTCCTGAGACAGAAGAAACTTTTGTGGATTGGATTTTTTTTTTAAAGAGATGGGGTCTCACTATGTAGCCCAGGCTGGCCTCAAACTCCTGGGCTTAAGTGATCCTCCTGCCTCAGCCTCCTGAGTAGCTGGGACTACTGGTGTGATCCACTGCACTTGGCTCTGAGTTTTTAAAATAAATATGATTAGCTAATAATTCAATAAGCAGCAAAATAAAAATGTCCTCTAAGCAACAAGGTATAAAAGAGGGAAACACTCGCGTGCCATGGCTTCTTGGCAGGATACAGGGGAGACCAGCCCCCTTCCATTGCTCCCTGTTACCAAAGAGGTCAAGGTTAGTTCACTAATGAAGAACGCAGACAATCAGTGCTCCACTCACCTGCTCTATTTCACACAGAGCGGAGGCTAGGGGCTCCTTTCCCACCTGCTCACACGGGGCAGGGACCTGCTCCTGCGCGCTGCTGCCCACCCAGGCTGGGAACAGCACCTGGGAACGGTTCCGTTTACCACCACTTACGTGGAGATGCATTTGGATCTCCTTGACAAGCCGCCCGGACTCCTGCAGATCATTGGTCCTCATCAGTTTCCTTTTCATGATCTCGAGGGGCACGTCAGGGCTAGGGGTGAGGTCAAGACGTGTGACTGGAGGCAGGGAGATGGGAGAACTGGCTTTGTGTTTCACACCCTGAAACTGCATCACTTTCATGGCAGAAATCGACTGGAGGGAGGGAGACAGAGAGAGCCGTTTGAGTGGGAAGAGCGGATGTGCCCAACACGCCCTGGGTCCAGCCTTCCCAGCAGAGGCTCACGGTCCACTCCTCATGGTGTTAGGACCACTGAAGGGCCACGATCATAGCCTGAAAAGACGTGGCCAGCCCCCAGCAATACGCAGGAGACGCATCTGAACACCTAGAATCTACTAAGGAGTAACTTCAAACGTGCCTGGCATCCCTTGCAGCAGAGCAGCTGCTCTTCCACACGTGGAAGGCAACTGCCGAGCCACAGCAAGCAGAGCTTGGCCCACGGTAGTTTCAACCAGTGGCGACCTGGACTGTGCTCACCCGCCCAGGCTCCCCCGCCTGTCCCTAATGGCCGGCAGTGGGAAGGTACAAAGCATCTGTCCAGGTCAGAGCTGAAGTCTGAGTCCTTTGAGAAGGGCAGAGCTACGGCCACAGAGAGGCTGGGCTGACGCCTGGCATCAGGCTCCAACACATGGGCACTACTGCCAGGCTCGATTTGCCTGCACAGGTCACTACAGACTGACTCCCCATCAGTGGGGAAAAATGCAAGTATTCTGTTCCTAAAGCAAGCCACGATATTCTAAAACAGTCCTGAAACAAAAAAATAAAACACACACAGAGATATATAAAAACAACTTTAGAAAAGGTCCAACATGCCGCCTAACCAGCATCAGAAATGGCCGAGGCTGAGGCTACTGTAAAGAGAATGGAAAGCCCAAGGCAGAGCCCCCCACATAGCCAGTCAATGACCCTGACTTCTCCGAGTCACCTGTCTCCTGACCAGGTCACTGTGTCCTGAGTTCAGGTCTCAAGTCCTCTGACTGTCCCACTGCTGTCAGGTCACAGGACCCCCAGCCCACACTCTGTGGTGAGGGGCTAAAGACAGCTGGATTTACTGACTCCCGAGTTCTTCCAGAAGGCCATGCTTGCTCCCAAAGAATAGATCTCAGCTGGCAAGCTCCCCGCCGGGGCTGGGCTGCTTGGGGAATGGTGTTCAAGCACATGGACCGCGGGGAGGCCCTGTGCATGTTTGTCATGGTATTAATATTTGCACACACCAAGGGCTAGCTCCAGTGGCTTCGCTTAGGGCCCAAGCCTTCAGAAGCTACCCACTGAGACACTGTCCAGATAACCCCAACGAACTTACCTATTTAACTATCTAGGTCCCTTCTAGACATAGTTGGAGGGGGCTAAAAAATCTCTCATTTATAGCCAAAGGGTAACGGTAACAACTGCAGCTTGCAAGGAGGCAGGACCCCAGGGAATGCAAGGTGTGAGGTGTGTGGGGCAACGCCACAAAACATAAAGGAGACGGCTGATTCGGTAATCTCTCACTGTCCTGGGCCTGTGTTTAGTGTTTGTAAGGCACAGCCTTCTTTCACGCTCCTAGCCACCTGTACGCTAGGGTTCTGACCAGTGAGGGCACAGAGATTCAGAGAGGTTAAGTCACTTGCCCACAATCTCACAACTCTGAACCTAGAGACGTCTGAGTGCAAAGCCTGCAGGGTTGCCGGGAGGGAGGGAGTGTTCGTGAGAGGCAGAGCCATCCCTGCCTCGACCATCCCTCACCCGGATCCTGTTTCTCTTCACCAAGAGATAAATATTCCAGGTAAGCCCACCTGCGACTTGAGGGATGCAGGAGAGTGAGGCTCCCCTACTCACTTTGTTTCCGTACTGCATGACGTGGCTGGTGTTGGTGTGGGACTTTACCAGGTGGTACTGCTTGTGAAGGGTCTCTTTAGTCAGATCCTCCTGCAGAAATGAAACCATTAAGTCCTTCAACGATCACAGCCTGACAGTTACACCACAGCTGAACAGCTGCCTCCCCAAAGGGCTCACCACGTCCGAGTCTTCCATCCAGTTGACGCTATACCAGTCCCCCAGGTACGTGGACCTGGCTTCATCATAATAACAGGCGTAGGATGACTCCTTGGGGTTGGCAGCAGTGGTTGCATAAACTATAAGGAATTAAAAATTATCTTTTAGTTATATTTTATTTCCTACTTTGCATTACACTTAAAGCTCCAATCCTTCCTTCTCCCCTGACAAAATTGAAGCACGCTACCTATAACCAGTACAGGGAGGGCAAGGACACATGACTGTATCCAGCCCTGTCCACTTGGTTACAATAACGCATCTAAAATTAAATGCGAGGCCGGGTGCGGTGGCTCACGCCTGTATCCTAGCACTCTGGGAGGCCGAGGCGGGTGGATCGCTCAAGGTCAGTAGTTTGAGACCAGCCTGAGCAAGAGCAAGACCCTGTCTCTACCAAAAATAGAAAGAAATTAATTGGACAGCTAAAAATATGTAGAAAAAATTAGCTTGGCATGGTGGCGCATGTCTGTAGTCCCAGCTACCTGGGAGGCTGAGGCAGAAGGATCACTTGAGCCCAGGAGTTTGAGGTTGCTGTGAGCTAGGCTGACACCACGGCACTCTAGCCCGGGCAACAGAGTGAGACTCCATCTCAAAAAAAAATAAAAATAAAAATAAAATTAAATTAAATTAAATGTGGAAGAAAGAGGAGCCAGTTTCTGGTAGTAAGCAAACATGCATGCTTAGGATATCATGCTATTTTGGAAGAATGCCGACAGATTTTAATAACTCAGGAAACTCAAAGAATATGGGCCTAATTTGGTTTCCAGAGAGAGTTAATATTTACTGAAGAAACACTTAAGATTGACTGAATCTATTCAATAGCTACCACTTCCTATCTTTCTACCATGGGCTCAGAATTGTGCTGGACAAATGTTATCATTTAAAATGTAACTCTCCTAACACACAGGCACTGTCTTATCCCCATTTTATAGATGGGGATAACTGAGGGCCAAAGAAGGTCACCTGCTCAAGAAGAGAGAGCCAGCAACCAACACATCATAAAGAAGGGAGTCTGGTCCAACGCCCATGTGGTTTTGGGCTAGAACATACAGATTCTTTATTCCCTGACCACTAATCTTCAAGAAGCAGAGGAAGCCCAGCTCCTGCCTGCAAGTTATCTCCCCACTTCTGTGCACCAGGCTGCCCCCAGGGGCCCTGCTTATGCAGAAGCCTTGGATCCACGCCAGCAGTCATCTGAGGATGACCCATGGCACGCTGCGCAACCTGCTGGCCAGCCCGGCTCAGAGGCCGGTGCTCCCGCCACCACCTACCGTTGATGTTATCAGGCAGGTGGTTCATCATGGACCCAGACTCGCAGGCTTCGATGTAGAACACCATCTGTGAGGCAGAAAGGCAGGTGAACTCACACCCCAGCCAGGCACAGACCTCTTGCAAGTGCTACTAGGGCTCTGCCCACTCTCTCTGCCCAGTCTTGAAGAGTCTTCCACGTTTGCTTTTGGGGGACATTAATGCCATAAGTGGCTGCTGCCAGAGGCTATGGAAGCAGCTGTCGCACAAACCAGAAGGAGTCAAATTTATTTATCACTAACAGAATCAAAGCAACTATTAGTTGAAATAAAGTGGAGAAGATATAGCCATGTGATGCTAAGAAAAACTTTCACCCCTCCACTGCAGGGAATAGTTTCAAACGGTAAAGCCACATGGCTGGCGACCTTTCTGCATTCCTGTCACGTACGCACTGACCTGCGCAGTTTTGGTGCTATGGGATGAGAGAGGGCCAAAGTGAGAGCAACCATCCAAAACTGGGGACAGTCCTAGGAACAGGAGTCCCCAAGGTATGCTCTAGGTATGACCAGCAGCAGCAGTTGTCACGTGGAAACTCAGAAAGGCAAAGTCTCAGGCCTCTCCCAGGACCTTCTGGGTCAAACTCTGGGGGTGAGGCCACACTGCTTTAACAAGCTCACCAGTGACCCTGCTCTCGCACACAAAGCCAGAAGGTTAATCCTGGGAAACCAGCGATCAGAAGGACACCCTTCCCACCCACAGATAGATGCCAGCGCAGAACTGCGGGCTCTGCATCCTTGGCCTTCCCGCACAGCTCCCCCAGGGCGGCCTCAAGGGCCAACATTACCTTCCGGTACATTTTGTGTTGATACATGTAATGGATGGTCTCACTCAGGTCCTTTACGTAAAGCTGAAAGGTAAGAATTTCGACATTCAGACCAACACGTCAAGAGAAACCCTTTGCTGGGTAACCCACTAATGAAGTCCTAATAATGTTTTGTAAGTTCACAGCGTCTGCTCTATTCTCGTGTCTCATGCAACACATCCGAGTCCTGAGACAGCTACTGATGTGACATGAACAGAAATGCAGGGAAGACCAGCTGGAAGAGACGTCCCTGGGTAGATTTCAAGCTGCTAAACTTGCCCCCCACGCCCACCTGCCACATGTACAAATTAGAAAACACGCACCACAGGTTTAATGTCAACACGTAGGCTTTGTTTTCTATTCTCTATTTAAGTTTGTCCTCAAAATGTTAAGAAAAACTCACATCATCATTAGGAAAAACCAGTATTCCAGTAGATCCGTGATCAGTGAAGTAAACGAACACGTGATCCCGGGGGCCGCTGCCAAGAAAGAGTCAGAGGTCAACAGTTTCCTATTTCTATTTCTACTTTCATTTCTCTGAAAAGTTGCCCTAATCAAAAAATCAAGAACTCTGAGGATTACAGTTGCCCAACCAGATGTGAAGAGGAACACAAGGGCCTGGTGTCCGCCTGTCCCCTCTTCTCCCCTCAGTGTTATTCGGAACCACAGGGTGTGTCCTAGAGCCTCGAAACTCCGAATTACGGCCAGAAAGGAGGAGAGACCTTTCCTGGGTCTCCTGTCAGACAGCTCTGGCGTGGTGTGGACAGTGGGGTCCTTTGACAACTGGGCCCCATCCCAGGCGGCCACACTCTCCAACAAGATCTTCCCAAAATGAGTAAGGGAGCCAGGACACACAGCCAAACACGAGTGGGCAGCTTTCCCCTGCAGGCCCCTTGGCTGGCACAGTCTGGGATGCCCACCTGCCAGCCCTCGCCAGGGCTCCCACCAGAGGGCACTGCTTCCAGGTGGCAGAGATGTGATAACTCACTCAGAGCCAGTCTGCTTCATCCTACACAGATGCCCGTCCCTGCACTGACTCACATGAGCTTACTCTGCCCAGGTTTCCCTTCTAGCATAAAAGAAATATGCTACTGAAGTCTCTGACATCATGTAAAAATGCTACCTAAAGAAATATAAAGATGAGACGTCTCTAACAAACAGCCAGGGAGGCAAACACTGGGGCTCCTTTTCCCCAACACAAAGGTTTGCTCTGCACTTGTGTATGTGCTTCTCCCCGTGGGACCAACCTGTGACTGCAGTATAGGGCTGGTGGCAGGCTGGGGCCCCGCTACCTGACTGGCCCACAGGGGTTCACACCTGTCTCAGTGTGCTCCACTGGTGGTGGGACATACCCACACTGCAATCCATGGACAAGAACAGCGGGTTTAAGTGATAGGGAACATCGTATTAATGATGAGGGACCCTGGGTCGTGGGGTTAATTTGGTGCAGAAACGGGCTGCCAAGAGAAGCCACTGGAACATCAGCCCTGTGCAGTCTAAGTCAGAATAAACCTCCCCACTCTGTAATTTCACCCAGATGAACAGGCCAGGAGCAAAGAACAAGACCGGTTTCAGTTCTCTATACTGGGGCCCAGGTCACGAACACAAGTGTGGCATCTGTGAAACAGACATTACCTCTTCAGGACTTTTCCAGACCCTTTGCCCTCCACTGCTTTTGCGTCACCTCTCAACACAGCAAGGAAATTCTGGGGGGTAACATCCTATAAAGAATTGGGAGCTAAAATCAGAGGCTGCTGTCATTCCAAACCAGAGAGTTTGCTGAGGCTATGGAGACCCAGGCCACCAGCCCGCTCGTCTCCAAGGCTGGAGGCGTGACAGCAAACACTCGGGAACTGAGAAGGACCCAAAACAAGGGCTCTGCTCCTGGGCCACGTGCTCGGCCCCATCATCTTGGTTTTGGCTGACGGCAACTCCGCGAGCCTGCCGTTCCTTCCTGGCCATTGCAGAGTCTGCGTGGAGAAAGCCGAGGGTGCTGCCAGCCACGGAAGATGGCAGAGGACGAGAACACCACCCCAGGAGACGGAGACACCAGCGACCGGGCCACCCTGCCAGCTTGCTGCCGAGGAGGCTGAATCTCAAAAATACTCAAAGTCCTCAAGGAGGAATTTGTACAATTGATACTTCATCATTAAAAGCAATACTAAAAAGTACAAAGGGAAAAAAAAAAAATCACCAAAAATCCCACCATCTAGATTCGAAACATGTCCTTATAGGACTATATAGGCAGAAACAATTTCATAAAAATCAAACCATCTATTTTACATGTATGATGTGTTAAATTTAACCGTATTTCAATTTAAAAGAAAAAGATGAAACGAAACTAAAAGAATTGCTAAACTTCAGATAAAAATTTCTTCATTACGGGGATATTGGTTCCCAAAGGTCCTTCTGAAATTAAAAAAAAAACACGAAAACCACAAGAGTGAAGTCATTACAGTGTTTTTAAAAATGTGTCAATTTATACAGTCTCAACTGGGAGGAACATATAAATTTTTGGAAGTGATGTACTGTAATAGTAATTAATGAAGAATGATCTCAGCAAAATCCTGAGATACTGTGCCCCCGGATTGCTGCTGAGAAAACTGATTTTCATAAGAGCACAGATAATCTGTACTCAGATTACACTCACATCTCAAGAAAATCCACAGTTATTATGGAAGGAAATCCATTATCTGGCTTAAAGTATGAGAAGACTAGAAACTAAATATCTGTAAACTGTAACTTATTTTGGACATTTTTCCTTTCCTTTCTTTCAAAACTCTCACTAATTTACTCCTCGAGGCCGGGCGCGGTGGCTCACGCCTGTAATCCTAGCACTCTGGGAGGCCAAGGCGGGAGGATTGTTTGAGCTCAGGAGGTCGAGACCAGCCTGAGCAAGAGCGAGACCCCGTCTCTACCAAAAATAGAAAGAAATTAATTGGACGCCTAAAAACATATATAGAAAAAATTAGCCGGGCATGGTGGCGCATGCCTGTAGTCCCAGCTACTCGGGAGGCTGAGGCAGAAGGATTGCTTGAGCCCAGGAGTTTGAGGTTGCTGTGAGCTAGGCTGACGCCATGGCACTCTAGCCCGGGCAACAAAGTGAGACTCTGTCTCAAAAAAAAAAAAAAAAAAAATCTACTCCTCAAGCATAAATCCTAATACAAACATGCAATGCTGACCAGAAACCAGTCTAGGAAGGTTCTGATTCTAGAAACACAACAAACAGGGAAAAATCAGCACTAAAACAAAACCAAAACCCGCTGGCTCCAACCCCATGATCCCCGTGATCCCCTCACCTCTCCGGTGTAGTCCTTCAGGACGCCCTTGTAGACGTCTGTGCCATTGGGCCTGTTGATCACGATACCTGGAGTGGGATTGCTGCAAATTAAAGGACACACTTGAAACGCAAAATGTGACACATTTTGGAAATCTCTCTTCAAAAATATGCTCCTGTTATGTGAAAACATAGTAAACCACCATGTTTGCCGAAGACACACGCCATCGCTGGCAAGGCTGCCAGTGTCCTAGTTCTTCGAGCAGCCTGGGGATCTGGGGGCTCCCCCGGCTCAGGAGCTCTTGGCAGCAGCAGTGAGGGGTTGAGCTCAAAGAGCTTAGGACAGGGACCAAAGCCTAGGTGTCCCTGGCCTCCTGCTGGAAACCAGATGGCATCTTGGGGGCAGGATCTCAGCAAAAGCTCTCTCAGAGGGAACTACTTTCAGAAGGAAACTGGACAGAAAACAAGATTTAATACAAAAAACTTAGGTGTGAAAGCCTCAAAATGGATTAAGTCTGAGCTGAGTATGTGATCACAGTCAGGGCAGCGTCCTTCCCAGGGACCCCAGCAGGGTGGCCGAGGAGCTGGGGGGTTAGAACTGGTTTACGCCCACACTTGCTGCCTCTGATCTCCACAAGAAATCACATAAGTGGGCATGAGAGAATTTGGCCAGAAAGGAGGAGAGACCTTTCCTGGGTCTCCTGTCAGACAGCTCTGGCGTGGTGTGGACAGTGGGGTCCTTTGACAACTGGGCCCCATCCC
>NW_012151019.1:1164660-1167642 GCF_000956105.1 Propithecus coquereli
GTTAGAACTGGTTTACGCCCACACTTGCTGCCTCTGATCTCCACAAGAAATCACATAAGTGGGCATGAGAGAATTTTGGTAAAATTAAATTCAGCAAATAATAGAAGTAAACGGGTATAGAAAGGAGGGTAGCGGGATCTAACCTACCACAAACAAGAGCCTTCTACATACGGGCCTCCTGTGCCGCCCCCTGCTCGGAGGTTACAAGCACCGCAGAACCCAACGATGAGTCCCCTAAGGTGGGGAGGAGCTTACGCTTTAAGCCCTTTCAAAGTTCCCAGCAGCTCCCGTGTCTGTGTCTCTGCCACTCCCAGGGCGCACCCAGTCACGGTCAAAGCGTAACAAGGGCATCCCTGGGTCCTGAGGTTCATCTGAGAGCCTGTTTACGTTCTAACGTTAGGTCACTGTTCCAAGGATTCTGTGAATCTGTATACGGCTTGTTTTGTTTTTTTTCCTACCCTGAAGTTCTTCACCACCAAGTTCAAAGCGCTCCCCACTTACTCTTCAGAGTTGGCAATGTCATCATACATCATCACGACGATCTGCTCGTCGGGAATCCCATTTCGGTGAATGATCTGGTAGGCGTGGCACGCATCTGCCTGGGAGAAATGGTTTAGTTAAGTCTGAGATTTTGCCCGGGAAGCCAATTCTGGAGTTCTAATGAGCAATAAGTTCTGTCTCAGGGAAGACTCGCTGTGAATCACTCCCTACTGGTCACGCATTTAAATTATTATTTTAAAACACATACATTTTTTCATTTCGATTTTAAAAGATCCTCCACCCTTCCCAAATTATCCAAATTCTTATTCGTTAGGAAGTTAGTGGGCTACACACATGCACAACACCATATCTACAGGTAACAAGGGCTTTTGAAAGCCTTAAATAACTTATTTTCATTTTTCAGACTATGTAAAAAGTCTGCTGACAGCAGGGACTCAGGTCTCAAAAACAGAATGACTCAGAATGATAAACCAACAAATTAAAATGTAGCAGCTAGTTCTGTTCCACACAGAATTCTCCTGGTCCAAGTAACTTTGTGTGCCATAGTTACTGTTCAGAGAATTGAGTGAAAACGCCAAAGTCAAACTAAGGAACTGAAATGAGAACTTGTTCGTAAGTTAAAAAAAAAAATGAGGATAATACAAAGGAAGACAATATTATGGACAAAAGAAAAATGTTCCTAATGCCATTCCTTGCCCATACAAGGTGATGGCAGGCTTGCCTCCTTATCTCAGACGAAACATGCTACCGCTTCATGAAATGGAAATCGTTTGACGACAGAAAGGAAAAACGGTGCCTAACTTTCTCCTACATTGAATTATGTCTTTCCTAGAACAAAGACATAAATAAGCACAAACAGAGGCGTGTACCCAGCTATTTAGCTCTCTAAGGAAGACAGCTTTAGGAACCTGACCTATACACGTCGCATCCTAAACAGCCCTTAGCACAACAATAAAAATAAGGTTCGTCAAACATTAAACCTGGCATTTTGCCTGTGGATGCCCCAAACAAATGGACTCATCTTATGGCAAAGAAGGGTGCTCAGCATACAGCTGAATGGTTGAATGGTTGGGCCCAGGGCCTGGCACTCGAGGGCTCGTAGATGAATGGATGACTGAATAAATGTGAAAACTGATACATTTTCTGATTTTCTTCTATTTGTCCAGCACTGTGCTAAGACTTTGTATACATTACCTCACGTAATTTTCATAGCAACCCTACCTATGTGGTCAAGGTAACAATCCCCATTGTATAGATGAGAAAAAAGATGTTTAGAGAGGTAAGGTGATCTGCCCAAGTCATGCACAGCTCATGGCAAAAGAGCCCATGCATTCTGACTCCAGAACTTGAACTGCTTCATACAGGGACAGTAGAAACCTCTGAAATTATAGAGGCCCAGGGGGAGAGAGCAAAGGGGTGAAAGTCTAAACATGGATCATTTTCATAGTCACTAAATATTTTACATACACACACACACACACACACAAACTGTTGAAATGTTTAAGTCCCCATTTCTGTGGAACAATGAGGACCTTCAAACACCAGCTGTGGTAGGCAGAATAGCAGCCCCCCAAAGATGTCCACATCCTGATCCCCGAAACCTGTGAAGATGCCAAAGGGGAATTAAGATAACAGATCGACTTAAGGTTGCTCATCAGCTGGCCTTAAAATAGGGAGGTTTTCCTGGATTATTCCAGCGGGCCCGATGTGATCACAAAAGTTTGTATATGCAGAGAGGGAGGCAGGACACTGTCCGAGGGATGCAATGTAAGAAAGACTCAACTGGCCGGGGGCGGTGGCTGACGCCTGTAATCCTAGCACTCTGGGAGGCCGAGGCGGGAGGATTGCTTGAGCTCAGGAGTTCGAAACCAGCCTGAGCAAGAGCAAGACCCCGTCTCTACTATAAATAGAAAGAAATTAGCCAAACAACCAAAAATAGAAAAAATTAGCTGGGCGTGGTGGTGCACACCTATAGTCCCAGCTACTCAGGAGGCTGAGGCAGGAGGATTGCTTGAGCCCAGGAATTTGAGGTTGCTGTGAGCTAGGATGACGCCACGGCACTCTAGCCCGGGCAAAAGAGTGAGACTGTCTCAAAAAAAAAAAAACCATGCACTTGTGGTAGGACTAGGGTAATCTTGCCTAGGAAATCCTTTGCAAATGAGAATGGACAGTCCCAAGAGAGAGCATATTTGGAAATCTGATAAAGAAATTAAAAATTTAAAAAAAAAAAAGAGACCACACATTGTTTAGTGTCACTTACATGAAATGTCCAGAATAAGCAAATCCATGGAGATAGAAAGTAGATTAGCGCTTGCCTGGAGCTTGAGTTTGGAACTATAAATGTGCAGAGGGACCCCTTGGGGTGATGGAAATGTTCTAAAACTGATTTGTACTGATGTCTGCACAACTTGGTAAATTTACTACGAAGTCAGTGAGTTGTATGCTTGAAATGGGTGAACTACAGGTGATATGTAAACGATG
>NW_012151019.1:1167692-1168846 GCF_000956105.1 Propithecus coquereli
AAAAAAAAAAAAAAAGAAAGACTCAACTGACCCTTGCTGGCTCTGAGGGTGGAAGAAGGAGCCATGGGCCAAGGAATGCTGGCAGCCTTTAAAAGCTGGAAAAACCAAGAAAACGGGACCTCCTCTAGAGTCACCAAGGAACGTAGGCCTGTCGATACCTTGATTTAACCCAGTGAGAACCATTTCAGATTCCTCACCTCCACAACTGTATGATAATAAATTTGTCTTGTTTTTAAGCCTCTAAGTTTGTGGTAATGTGTTTAAGCAGCAATAGTAAACTAATACAGCTACAGTGGAAGTACAGTGTGATGGGCAGACCACTATGGAGAGCATCTTGACCTCACCCATCAGGCTGAGGCACACACCGCCAACCCAGCAATGCTACACGGCTAGTACACCTAGCAAAACTCTAGCCCGTGGGTAACAGGGGGGTGTTCGCAGCATCACTTTAACAGTAAAAACTCCAGTGATAACTCCAGCGGCCAGTAACAGCTGCAGAAATAAACTGTCACACAAATGGAATACTATTGAATGAAATATGACCCAGGCTTCAAAACAGATGACTCTCAGAAACATAATAAGAAAAAGAATAAGTCACAGAAAAATATCTTCACTATGATTTACATTTATATAAAAGGTCAAAACAGGTGAACATAAACATTATGCTGTTTACGGTTAAATACTTATACGGTAAAACTATAAAGCAAAGCCAAGGAATGAATGACAAAAAATTCAGGAGGGAAGGGAGGGGGAATCCCATCCGACAGGGGACAGGTTACTAGTACAGAGGTTTTCAAAGTACACAGGTATTCACTTTAAATTGTGCGCATATGTACAGACGTTTGTCTGCTATTTCGTAAAAACAATCAAGTCAAATACCACGTCGGATTTACCCTACCCCAGTACGAAAGTGGAAGTGAGCAGGCACACTCACCCGAGACCAGTCACCCTGATACTTCTCCTGTCAGATGTCAAAAGGCAGATTCATCAAAAAATAAAATAAAATACTCAGGAATAAGTTTAACAAAAGCAGTATAAGACTTATACCCTGAAAATTATAAAACACTGCCAAGGGAAATTAAATGTATAAATTAATGAAGAGATCTCATTTCATGGATCAGGAGACTTAATACTGTTGCTTGATACTTTATTAA
>NW_012151019.1:1169301-1174185 GCF_000956105.1 Propithecus coquereli
CACACGCTATCTCAGTCTCTTCTCAGTCCCGCTCGGTCCTCCAGCCCGATCCCTTCCCCCCAGGGCCCCTTTAAACGCAGGTTTCTTTTTCTTCAGGACCTTGAGTTACAATTGCAAGGATGTCACAGGACACAAAAAGCATAATCCATAGAAGAAAAAAACACAAATTGTACTTCATCAAAATTAAAAACTTTAGTGCTTCAAAAGACATCATTAAGAAAATGAAAAGACAAGCAACAAACTGAGAGAAAATATTTGCAACATACTTATCTGGTAAAGGACTTGCATTCAAACATGTAAAGAAGTCTAGTACCTCAATAAGACAATCCACTGAATCAAAAAATATGTAAAAGATTTGAATAAACGTTTCCCCTAAGAAGATATACAAATGGCTAATAAGCACATGAAAAGATGCTCAGTGTCGTGAGTCATTAGGAAATGCAAATTAAAACCACAACGAGATGCGGCTCACAGCCAGACAGATATTAACAAGTGTTGGTGAGAACTGGAGGACCAGGAGCCTCCATATACTGCTTATGGAAGTGGAAAATGGTGCAGCCACTTTGGAAAACAGTTGAACAGTGTCTTACAAAGTTAAACATAAATTTACCACATGACTCAACAATTCTACCCTTAGGTACCTACCCAAGGGAAACAAAACCATTTATCCACACAAAGATTTGCACACAAATGTTCTTAGCAGTGTTGTTCATAATAACCCCAAATTGGAAACAACCCAATGTCCATCACCTGGTAAATGGACAGGCAAAGTCTGGTCTCTCCACACAATGGAATGCTGTTTGGCAATAATAAATACTGAAGCACTGATGCATGCTGCAACACGATGAACCTCAACAACATTACGCAAAGGGAAGCCAGACACAAAAGACCACACATTGGGCCGGGCACGGTGGCTCAGGCCTGTAATCCTAGCACTCTGGGAGGCCGAGGCGGGCGGATTGTTTGAGCTCAGGAGTTCGAGACCAGCCTGAGCAAGAGCGAGACCCCGTCTCTACTAAAAATAGAAAGAAATTAATCGGACAACTAAAAATATATAGAAAAAACTAGCTGGGCATGGTGGTGCATGCCTGTAGTCCCAGATACTTGGGAGGCTGAGGCAGAAGGATTGCTTGAGCCCAGGAATTTGAGGTTGCTGTGAGCTAGGATGACGCCACGGCACTCTAGCCCGGGCAAAAGAGTGAGACTGTCTCAAAAAAAAAAAAACCATGCACTTGTGGTAGGACTAGGGTAATCTTGCCTAGGAAATCCTTTGCAAATGAGAATGGACAGACCCAAGAGAGAGCATATTTGGAAATCTGATAAAGAAATTAAAAATTTAAAAAAAAAAAAGAGACCACACATTGTTTAGTGTCACTAACATGAAATGTCCAGAATAAGCAAATCCATGGAGATAGAAAGTAGATTAGCGCTTGCCTGGGGCTTGAGTTTGGAACTATAAATGTGCAGAGGGACCCCCTGGGGTGATGGAAATGTTTGTACTGATGTCTGCACAACTTGGTAAATTTACTACGAAGTCAGTGAGTTGTATGCTTGAAATGGGTGAACTACAGGTGATATGTAAACGATGCCTCGAGGGGCAGGTTCAGGAGTCCTGTGTCAGCGTTCTCCTGCACTGCTGGGAGCCCTCAGCGCCCTCCCGAGAGGCAGGTGCTTGTCCCCCCATTTTACAGGTGGGGACAAGCTCAGGGAAGGCCATGGATTCAAACAGATCTCCTGCCCCGCCTGTGCCTCGCGCCCCTTCTTCCACGCGCGGTGGTCTCCACATCAGCCTGTGACTGACGCCTGGGCCCTTGGCGATCCTCAGTTGCCTCTATCTTTGTTGACTCAAAGGGGTTCTTCATTGAAGTCAAGTATTTACTGGCACTCAAAAGAAATAAAAGTAGGGTTCAACTAACTCAAATAATTTGAAAATGATGTTAAAGACTCTCTGAATGACTTCCCTTGAACGTATCTGACCTACGTGCACGTTTCCCCCTTAAAAACAGAAAAGCCATATGAAGCAATATTTGAGAGGAGGGTATTGAGCAAGACTTCATAAAGACAGCAGAACCCTCTGGAATCATGAACAGAGATTGCGGTGACTCAGCTGGTTTCATAGCTTGCGTTAGGAGTTCTGATGCTCTCAACTAAGGCCTCCTGTGATGCCCTGACCCAGCCGCTGTCTCCTCCTACTGTGTGCTTGTACTGCCTCCAGCTCAGCCAGCTGGTGGCTTGGAACAGCCTAAATATAGCTGGCATGCTCCATGCCACGGTCGCTGTGAAGGCGTCTGCTCTGGCCAGGTCTGCTCACCCGACAGGTGTACACACATTATCACCTCCTGACACACATCCTGAGCGCCTCGGACACTCGGCACCAGGGTGGGGTTTTGCAGGGTAGCTGTTGAGCCCGCTACCAAGCCCAGCAGAAGCATCTGAGGTTTAAAGTGAGATCATGTCATCTGTTCAAATGCAGGAGGGAACTGGAGGGCAGGAATTACACCCGAGGTCTGGGCAAAGTCCAAAGCCACGTTCTCTCCACGGTCCTTGCTGTCTCCGGCATTTCCAAGGACGGCCCCGCTGCACTAACTGCCCCAGCCCTCACCACACGCGATCTCAGTCCCTTCTCAGTCCCGCTCGGTCCTCCAGCCCGATCCCTTCCCCCCAGGCCCCCTTTAAACGCAGGTTTCTTTTTCTAAATATAAAAGTGATACTTAACAACAACATGGATTAACTGCAGAAAGAGAAGAGCTTGTCAGAAGAACAGCTGGTAGAACTGTCACCACTTGCTGCTTGCACTGTCCCAGCGCTCCCTCTTGCCTCCCTGCACCGCAGTCTGCCTTCCGCCCACAGCCATGATTTCGCCTCCGGGCCCACAAAGCCTTAAATATTTACTACCTGGCCCTTCATAGAAAAAGGCTTGCAGACCCCAGTCTTAAGCCAGGCGGCGAGGCTCTGAGTGTGTGGGCTGGGGAGGGGCTTGCCAGGAGCACACGGAGTGCTGCAGCCTCTTCCTCACTCCTGGTGGTGACGTGGGGGCCAGTCCAACCCCTTCATCTAGTTCTCAGTGGACAGGTTCCGTCAAAGGGAAAGAAAGGGGGTGTTGTGAACTGGTCCTTCTGCTCCTAACACACCTCACTCTGCCCTCACCCTAACTTCCCAGACTCGTGCTTCCCTGCTTCCTTGTCTCTATCTGGACCATGTGCCGTCCTTGCACATCCTGTAGCCACCTTCTTATCAGGGCCCCACCTTTGCTCAGATGACCTGCCCAGCTCCAAGTGGTCAGAAGTTTCCTTGAATCAGAACTTGAAATCCCTTTTCCCTCACCAGGCACTGACTTGAACATGAGCATGTGATGCAATTCTGACCAAGCAGACATGGGAAGAAGTCCACCCATGGCTCCATGAAAAGGTCTGTACTCTGATAAAGAGAAAGCCAGACAGACAAGATACACAGATAGCTTCTTTTTCTTCTATAGGATTTTAATTTGTTTGGATGTGACTCCTGAAGCTGTTGCAGCCATTTTGTGACTATGAGGAGAGCTTACCTGAGAACAGTTCATCACAGTGATGATGGCAGAGTAGAAAATGAAAAGGACCTGGGTTCAGGACAACAGGGCTGAAATGCTTACTTAGCCAATCCCAGAGTCTCCACATTCCTTAAGATTCAAACCAGAGGAGTGTTTTGGTTATGTGTACCTGAAAGCACCTAACATACTGGCCATTCCCTTGCTATGGTTTTATATTCCCACTGCCAATTCATGTTCTTCTCTCCACATGCAACACTCACCCTTTGTTCCAGCTCCTTCTGTGGAAATCCCATTACCCTCCATGAAGCCATACTCTAATCTTGCTCCTGATGGAGCTTACCTACTCCTTGACCTACACCCAACATTTGGAGCTCCTATGGGAACTAGCCTGTGTTCAGCCTGTGTTCAGGTATTTGTGCACCTGTCCCAAAAGGCTGGGAGCTCCTGACCAGAGGGCCCCTGACTCAACATTCTCCAAAACCCCCTCCCTCCATCTCTCCACCCCTTGCAAATCACGTACCTCCAAGTGAAAAGCGCTAAACTAAATGGACCGATATGTCATCTGTTTTAGTGCTCAGAAAAATTCTGTTTGCCATTTTCAGAATGCAATGCCAGAAACAATGATTCTGAGAAGTATATAGTCACGTATTGATTAACGACAGGGATTCGTTCTGAGAAATGCATCATCAGGCGATTTCATCATTGTGCGAACATCATGGAGCATACTTACATAAACCTACATGCTATAGCCCACTACACACCTGGGCTGTATGGTATAGCCTGTTGCTCCCAGGCCACACACCTGTATAACATGTTACTGTGCTGAATATAATAAGATAAAAAATGGTACACTTGTATAGGGCACTCCCCATGAATGGAGCCTGCAGGACTGGAAGTTGCTCTGGCGAGTCAATGAGTGAGTGTGAAAGCCTAGGACATTACCGTACACTGCTGTAGACTTTATAAATGCTGTACACTTAGACTACACTAAATTTATAAAAAAAACTTTTCTTTCTCAATAATAAATTAACCAGCCAAGTACAATGGCTCACGCCTGTAATCCCAACACTGTGGGAAGCTGAGGAGGGAGGATCACTTTAAGAGACCAGGAGTTCAAGATCAGCCTGGGCAACAGAGCAAGACCCCATCTCTATAAAAATTTTTTTTAAAAAAATTAGCCAGCCGGGCAGGCATGGTAGTGCATGCCCATAGTCCCAGCTACTTGGGAGGCAGAGGCAGGAAGATCGCCTGAGCCCAGGAGTACGAGGCTGCAGTGAGCTATCATCCTGCACTGCTCTCCAGCAGGGGTGAGACCTTGTCTCTAAAAAATAAAAATAAAAATGTAAGTTTAAAACTCT
>NW_012151019.1:1175805-1191931 GCF_000956105.1 Propithecus coquereli
TTATTTAATTTCACCTTTTTTTTTTTACTTTCTCAAGATGTGGCTACTAGAAAATTTACTATGACATCTATGGCTCTCCTATTGGACAGGACTGCTCCAGAGACAGTCGGCCTGGGTTTCAAAACTGGTCACTTCTCAGCTGTGCCATGCTGGGCAAACTGCTGACCCAGCCTATGCCTCAGTCCCATGATCTGTAAAGCAGGAATAGGAACTGGACCCACTGCATATAACCCCGATTCAGGGTGTAAAGTGCTCTTAGAGAGAGCCCAGCACATAGATAGTCTGAACATTTTGATTCTGAGACTGAAAATGTTAAATGACTTTTAAAAAGGAACAGCTTTATTGAGATGCAATTCATACACCATAAACTTAGCCTTTTAAAATAGGCAATTCAGTGGTTTCTAGTTCATTCACCAAGTTGTGTACCCATTAGTTATGCACCACTAATTCCAGAAAATTCTCATTACCCCGAAAAGAGACCTCATGCCCATCAGCAGTCAATCCCCATTCTCCTCTCCGCCCAGCCCTCGGCATCTGTTTATTTACTTTCTACCTCTACAGATTTCCCTAATTTGGATTTTCAATTAAATAGAATCATAAAATGTATGGTCTTTGTGACTAGCTTCTTTTACCTAGCATAGTTTGAAGGTCCACTTCTACTGAAGTTTGTGTGAGTACCTCAATCTTTTTCACAGTCAAATAATATCCCCTTATATCAGTATACCACATAGTATTTATTCGTTCATCATTGGATGGACATTTGGGTTGTTTCTACCTTTTGGCTATTATGAACAATACTGCTACCAACATTCACGTGCAAGTTTTTGTGTGGACATGTTTTCATTTCTCCTGGGCACATACCTAGGAGTAGAATTGCTGGATCATATGGTAACTTGACATTTAACTTTTTGAGGCCCTGCCAGACTGTTTCCCAATGTGGCCGTACCATTTCGCATTCCTTCACGGAGGCTGTGTTTTCAATGTATGCTCACTCGTGGATTCTTTTCTTTTTCTAACTTTTGACAGGCTGATTCGGCAGAGATCCAGGAAACATGGGGGAGGAGGGTGTGAGGAGAGAGCAGCAGGGTAGAGACCTGGAGGGCAGAGGGGCCTGGTGATGCTTTCACAGAGCCCTGGGCACAGTCCTGTCTGGCCTTCACCTGCCAAGTGGCCTTGGGCAAGTCACCTCCACTCTCTAGACCTCAGTTTCCTTATCTATAAAATGAAGGTGTTAGATCAGTGGGTGTCAGCCCGGGTGATTTTGCCCCCTGGGACACTCGGCAATGTCTGGCGACATTTTGGGCTGTTACAGTGGGGTGGGTGATGCTACTGTCATCTAGCAGGTAGAGGCCAAGGATGCTGCCAAACATCCTACAATGCACAGGACAGCCCCTAACGACAAGGAACTACCTGGTCCCCAACTATCAACAGTGCCAAGATTGAGAAACCGTGCATCAGACTAAGGTGACCCTGCAGAAACTTTTGAGGAACTACCAGACTGTTTTCTAAAATGGCTATACCATCTTACAATCCTCCTAGCAACGCACAAGGGTTCGAACACACACATTGTAGCCAGCCTAATAGGTATGTGAATGGCCTTTCAGAAAGTCTTTTCTATTAACAACATCCAGGATCGTTTACAGAATGCCAGTGTCATAAAGAAAAAGATGAGTCATTTTCTTACCTGGTGCCTATAATTATACCAGCCATTTGAGCCGGCGACGATCACCACCCAGTGCTTGCCTCCATCCTCAGGATCGTCTATGGGAACAGCACCACTTCCCAGGGCCAAGCCGAGCAACACAGCTACTTTCCAAATCATCCCGTGCCTGGGCGTGCAACTGCAGAAACCTGAGAAGAAAAATGCAGAGTCAAGGAAAAAGGAGCAACAACAGGTGACATCATCAGCTCCTAAGAAAATATCACAGTAACTGGGTCAAAAAGTTATGATCACGTAGTCACCAGACAGAGTATATCGAGGATAACAGCAAAAACAGAGGTTCTGTTTTTAGCCCTGCTGCCTCGTTCCCCACGTGGAGAAGGGGTCTGTCCATATCGCCCAATCTTCACTACATGCACATAAGCCAAAGAACATCCAGAAAGCTCTCTGGGCAACTTTTAAAATTTTTGTCACAACTCAAAATACAACAGATAAAATTCATCAGCAAAATTCACTGTGCCAGAAAAATACCTTCCACACGCTATGAAATATTTGTAAGTAAAGAATATACACATTCTGTGAACCGGGCACAGAAAAATGCGGAAGGCAGATATAAAACCTCAACAGTAGTTATCGCCGGGTGCCAGATGGGATTAAAGGAGATTTTCTTCTTCATATTTGTCTCTTTTTAACACAATGCATATTACTTATACAATAAAGTTTGGGAAAATTCAACACATGTTCAATATGAACATGGATGGGCAATGACGTTTATGGGTGAACTGTCTGGGTGAGCTCTAGTCAAACACTAATTCACGTAGTCTTTGTACCATCCTTACAGAGCATGTACCTGTACTCCGCACGAGAGGCAGGGCACATACTTTCATCCTTGTTTGACAGGGAGGGGAAGCTGGGAGGACAGCGATGACTTGCCCAGTACCCACGTATCGTCTTTCTGGCCAGGGCCCAGAACCACACCCTCTGAGTTCCTGGCCCAGCACTCTCTGCTCCGCGGCTCTGCAGCGCCAGACTTCATCCTCAATGACGCACATGCCCTACTTTATGCTTCAGTGCCAACACTTTAAATACATTTTTAAAGTACGAGTGGCAAGAATGAGGCTCAGTCTTGGTCACCTTGCATTACCAGACCAGATCCTACCCCGTGACCTGAACGTGTTATTCTAGAAAAACAGCCTTCCCGTGACAGAAAACACAGCCCAGGCCTGTGCCTCTGTGATAAGAGGATAAACACACAGTGTTTGAGATGTGGGGACTCAGAGCAGAAGGGAGTGTGCAGGACTGACCTTTGCCTCCAACACCACCCCTTCACCCACTCACTCGCCACCCGGCCAGAGTCTCCGGACACCCATTCTGCCAGACGTGGAGGTGCTGAGAACTCAATGGCAACAGGGACAAGGCCTCTGCCCTCACAAGCACGCAGCCCGCTAAGGGATGATGAACCTCTAAGTCAAAGAAATAATCCTCAGCATTCCGTGTGTAGCCCTCCAAATCATGGGTTTTCTCCTGTACATAAAGGAAATGGGAACACTCTGGTAAAAGCATAAAGAACTAAGAGTGCCTTGGGCCAGTGCTTCTCCAACAAGAGCCTGCACCCAGACCTCCTGAGCATCCTGTTAGGAGGCAGGTTCTAATTCAACAGTCTGGGCCAGGGCCTGAGACTGAATTTCTAACAAGTTCTGGTGACCCGAAGCTTTGGTCTTTGACTGCCCTGTAATGTAGCAGCCTCTTCCGCAACCCTGCGGGCTCTAGTCCGCCTCTGCCCCAAGCCCGGCATCCTGGTTGACAAACTGTACTGCTCCATCCCCATGAGACGTCTCCCACCCAAGAATTCAGTCCTTACTGTGTGAGCCTGAATTGGTGCTACATTCAGTCAATGGATGGGTAACTACAGTAAGGTGCCCCCAGATGTGTTCTTTCAGTTGTTTTTTGGGGGGTTAGTATGGCACATAACAGATGAGGTCAGTGGTGTGCTGAGGACCCCAACGCTAGAACCCACTGGTCTGTCACGTGCACCTGAGGAGGCTCCTTGAAAGTCCCCTCAGCCTGATCTGGGCTCACTGTGGGGCTGGAAGGTAAATGACCAAGAAAAGGTCCAATTATACAAATGTATGAAGAACAGAGAGGTCAGGCCAGAGAGAGCCCAGAAGCAGAAACAGTCATGTCCCCAGGGCTGTCCAGTTAAAAGCCTCACAGTATGTCATTGAATAGAAAATGCCACTTAGGAAACACATACTCTTACACTATTTTGGGAAACATGGAGGCCTGGGGTAAAGCTGAGACATGAAAGTAAGATAATTATTCCACTACCCCCTCACCCACCCCACAACAAACGCACCTTGAAGCAGCCAGCCTCGGATGGCAATTTCCTAATCTGCATTACTGTGTGATTTTTGAAAAAGTCGAAGCACCAAAACAAAGTCACAAATAATCTTGCAGAATCCCTATTACTCTTGTTTTACCAAAGTGAAAAACGGATGGAGAAAAAGTGAAGGATCCCTGCTAAACTAGCTCTTTGTTACTCTGCTATTTTGGCCTGTGGCCTTCCATGGTCCCAGTCACACAGGCATCATCGTCTACTTCTCCCTTAGCTTTCCCTCCTGTCTACTCCCTCCACCACCCACCCACCCCATCCATCCAACGCACGTGGACCGAGCACCCACTAGCTGCTCACAGGCACTGAACAGTGAACCAAGGAGACAAAACCTTTCGCAGAGCTGACATTCTAGAGGGAAGAGACAGACCATTGAGATACACAGGTTGCCAGATGGTGATGAGAGTGATGGAGAAAAATTAGGCTGGAGAGGAAGGAAGTCCCAGCAGGAGTGGGAGATATTACTTTTAAAAGGGGACAATATCACAGAGGTGAGGGAGCCAGCCCATTTGTAAGAGCAAAGCACTGGAAGTGACATAAATGTCTAGCTAAACCAATCACGGTACATCCTTATAATGGGATACTGTGAAATGTTTAAAAAGAGTAAGATCTGAGGTGCCAAGAGTGGAAAGATCTCCAAGGTGCACTGTTAGGGGACATGCACTTAGCCTGCTAACCATGTGCAAGGAGAAGATGACACAGTCGTTGCTCCAGCCAGGGGCAATGAGAAAGCAAGCCTCCAGCAAATGCTGTGTGTTGGAAGGTCTCATGGATGGGGGAGTGGGATATTTGTGAGTACCTACTATGTGCCACATAACGTGTGAGGCACTTTATTTACACCATGCTCCCAACAGCCCTGTGAGCAAGTACCACCAACCCTTTCAGACAGGCAAGGAAACTGAGGCTCAGAGGTAGAGAAACTTGCTGGTAACTGGCACTGCTGGGACCAGCACACAGATCCGACTGCAAAGACTGTGTTTGTTTCACTAAACCACCTGCTTGTCACAAAAACTGCTGCTTTTGTGAAAGTCTGGGAGGCCTCAAAACCACAAGCTCTACACGCCCACCCCAGGGCCCAAGCACAGAGCGGGCCCTCACTGCCGCCTCCGGCAGTAGGACACCCACGGTGCTCTTCTCTGCCCTGCTATTTTAAGGCACTAGTGGACTCTCTGCATAAAGAGCTCTTGTCTTAAAACAAACAAAAAAAAAGCCATCAATGAAAAACCTGAACCACACAAAGTCAAAGGACAGGCCTTAAGAACTTCTCCAGCCTCTAATGATAAGTCCTGTGCTGTTCCCACTGGGCCTGCGTCCCTGCTCAGACTGCAGGGCTACGCCAGGTCAGTGATTCACTTAAAGGACTCCACTTCAAGAAACGTAACATCAGCTGGGGTGTAATCCATTTGCAAGGTTTAGGACAGAGTGCCCATTCTAGCTAAACTCACAGCAATACAAGTAATAAGGCTAAGGTCACAGGGCCATCTAAGCAGGAAAGTCAAGTTCAAACCCAGGTCTGACACAAAGCCAGAAAATCTTGTCTTGCTGTTTGAAAAAAGTATCCAGTGCAATTTCTCTTTAACACATGACACATAGCTACTAACTCTGGGGAGACCCTTCCCCTCTCTGGGCCTTAATCACCATCAGGTGTGACCCCTCACTGCCAGCCCTCATTTGCTACTGGCCCTGCGTAAGACACAGCAAATCATCAAAGCCAAGCAAAGCAGCTAGTTAGACAATGAGATCTGTAAAGAGCCTTCCAAACCTGAAGGTTTTGATCTTACTCTCTGCTCTCCAGGGATTTAGAATAAAATCATCATGCAAGTGGTGTCTGGCTGACTACATGCAAGAGAAACAAGAACAGGTGACAACGACCATCTCCTTGACCAAATTTCAGTCGGGCTCCTCTGAGCCCTCTTCTCCACAAGGCCTTGGCCCACTGAGCCCAGTTTCAGCAAGAATCCTACGAGAATCCCTCACCCTTAATATCTAGTCAAATTCCTCTTAGTAATTTCCCATTGATGGGGCTCAGGACATGCTACCCCCAAAAAAGGCACCTTGGCATATTGAATATTTTAAGCTGAAGAATTCCAGGACCCCTCGCCTTGCCCATGGGCTATAAAATCCCCAGCTGAACTTTCTGTACTTGGATTTGAGCTCAGTTCCATACTGACGTCTCTTTCCCCTAATGCAGTAGCTAGAAGAAAATCTGTCTTGCCGATTTTAAAAAGTATCTGGTACAATTTCTCTTTAACACAAGACACATAGCTACTAACTCGGGGAGACCCTTCTCTCTGGGCCTTAATCTGTGAAATGAGATATGTGTGATTCAGTGGCAAACTAGATTCTAGATTAGAGCATACGCTTCATGGTTATCTAATTCTGATTCTGCAGGGGTTATTTTACAACTTTGTACACTGTGGATGACAGCAATGCAAATAATTGGACTCCAGACATGCAAATGAATTCTATTAAATGGAGATTCAACTCACTTCCTTCCCCCACTGTAGAAAGAAGCCAGTTTTGCCTTCCATTTGCACATTCATTACAGTATTTCTAATCTACAAATGTGACGGTACTTTGGAATCTCCAACACCTCACCAAGTTCCCGCACTAATGAGTTAAATAAAATCCTTAACACACGTTCGGTTTTGTATCTGTACAGAGTGATGATTTTATCTGTTTTTAAAAAAATTATCTTTTTAACATTATGGAAAGTGCAAGCAACTAACATGTATTTCAAAACAAACACAGTCAAAAGAATTTTTTAATCTACTAGTGGTTAGAAGAATTTAGGTATCTAGCAAAGCACATTTTAGCCAATGGTTAATAGCTTCTCCACATTTTTATTTTCAATGATTATGTGGCATTTGATTTTTATTTCACCCAAATTACTATTTTTGAAACCTGGTACCTACCAGTGCAGTTTGTAGTCTTTTTCCAAAATAACTGAACATGACTTTTACAGCTACATGTTCATTCTTAAGTTAAATGTTTACTTAAGTATAATTTTTACATTAAGAAATTAAAGAGTAGATGTTAACTATAGAAATGTACAAAGAATAACATAAAACACCTGTTACCTATTACCCAGACCATCAACTGTTAATATTTTATAAATTGCTAAGTCTTTTTTCCCCATAAAACAAATAAAACATTTCACATGAAAATTTTCCCCCTGTCCTGTTCCATTCTTCCCACACCACAAGATAACCACTACACTAAATAAGCATCTATTTCCAATCAATTTATTATAAAAAGATATATACCCATTCTACAAACATTCCCCTACTAATGGACATTTAGGCTGCTTCCTATTTTTCTAACAATTATAAAGAATATTGCAATAAACATCCTAATATCCCTCTCCTTGTATACAAACAGCTCTGTTTCTCTAGAGTATTTTCTAGAAGTGGAACCACTGGGTATTAAGATAGACCCTTTTGCTAGTGGCTATACTGTTCTAAGATACACTTGCACCACTAGTGAATAAGAATCTCACTTTCTTCAAACATCTACCATCTCTTGACAGTCTCAAACTTTACAATTCCTAATCTGATGGATGTAAAGTGATCTAATTATGGTTTTAATAGGCGTTTCACGGATTATGAGAAAATTTGAGTTTTATTATATGTTTATTTTACCATTCAGAATTCAACATCCTCAATACATATGACAACTTCCAATCATAAACTGGCATTTGAATTATCGTCTACAAAGCAACTTCTGAAGTTAAAAAAAAATGCTGGGCATTTCTTCAAAAGATAGTCAGAGGTTGAAAAACTCAAGAGACAGAGTTTACTTCAACATATTTTTACCGAACAATACTAGGTATGATGTATTCTACCTCTTCACAGTTCTCAAATCTTCCCTCTCCCTTCCCACTGCGACTGTCTTTAAAACCCTCTGTAATTCCCATATCTTCAGTGTGGCCTCTCTTCAGCACTCTTCCACACTAGAGAGTATCTAAGATACAGATCTACAGGAAATGTAGCTTCCAGAACATTCAGGACAACATCCAAATCGCTCACAGCAGCACAAGCCCTACAAGATGCACCTCTCTATTCTCATGGCTCATAAAATCCACCACCCACATGAAATCCCTTGTTCCTACAAGGCTCCACGACTCCAGGTCCAAAAGCATTGCTCTTTCCGTGTCTTGTCCATGCTATGTTTTCCAGATGAAATGCTCTTCTCCTTTATCTCACTAGCTCCTACCCAATCTTCAAACTCCACTCAAGCATCCTCTTCTCTGCAAAGGCCTACTCACTCACACAAATCAAGGTTAGATGTTGCCCCTGCACACACCGGTACTCCAGTCCCTTAACCCTGGAATTGTTCACTGGAGACTGCCTCTCCCCTTACGAAATAATCCCTGCCTGAAATGCTTAGTAAGGCCCTAGAGTGAACAAAGCTGGGATACTCCACTCACCACATACCACAGGGCTAGTTGCAAACCCTGGGCACTCATTTTCATCTATAAAACAAAGCAGGGGACACAAAGTTCCTTCTTCCAGCACCCAGACTCTACTATCCTTGGCATGGAATAATCCATATAATTATAACCTCACATCTAATAGTTAGGGGTAGGGGAGGAAACCTGGCTAACTTTCACTTCCACGGTTGATGTGAGTAGTTCTGAAACTCTCCCCAGCTCAAACCCCTGAGAACCAGAGCTTTCCTGACTTCTCTAAAGGGATGTCTTTAGAAATCTGGGTATTTTTGTTGTGGTCGTTAACAGCCCTTTCCCACCAGTGCAATCCTCCATATTAAAAGCATCAAATGCCTGAACCGTTCCCAGATTATAAAGACTGGAACCAAGGCCCCGACCCTGTTGGGTCCCCTGCCTGGGGGACCTTAGCAAATCCCGTCTCCTTTCGGGCCTGTTTCCCACTCCAGAGCAACGCACCCTTCCAGCCAGAACACGCGTGACAAGACAGCCCCACCATCACCCCCCCCCCACCCCTCTGGATGTTGGCAGAGAGGTCGCAGGGTTTCCCTCGGAATTCACCGTCTCCCGAAATTCCCCTTCGCAGGGTGAGAAGCTGATTACTCAGAAATGGCCACGGGAACTGAAAATCCCTGCCCGGAGGCCAAGAGCCGCGGCAGACCGGCGGTCCTGCCAGACAGGCGGTCCTGGCCTCGGGCGTGCGGCCGGCCTGGGTCCCGCGCTGGGGCCCCAGGTTACCTGCGGCGGGTGATCGCGGCAGTGGCGGCGGCGGCGGCGCCCGCAGGACCGTGGGAACTCGCGGCGGCGCGCAGGCTCAGACCAGCCACCTCTGACGCCACCCTGCTGTGATTGCGGCGCGGCACCGCCTCGCTCCTCTTTGAGGGCCCACTGCGCCGCAGTCATTGGCGGAGCTTCGGGGCGTGGCGTCTGCAAAAACCAATGGGAGGAGGGGGCGAGGCCGGCGACTACGAATCCCAGCGTGCACCGGCAAGGGCTTCTGAACCCGGGTAGGCTGGGGCGGCGGTTGCCCTATGAGCTGGGGTCGGTGCCTGGGTACTTGGGGACGCAGTGATTGTAGAAACGTCCACCGGAGGATCATACCAGCTCTTGGGGCGCTTCAACCCATTGGTTTCCATACTTGTCAGAGCGTTAGACCCACCTAGGGAAGCTTCAGAAATACTGATGCTCCTGTGAAAATAAAATTTAAAAGCTGTTGGAACCCCCCCAAAACACTTTAACCCTTAGGAGAGATGTGACTGTCATTTGAGTCACATATGGTTGCCCCTTTTATTCTCAAATTATAATTATTTTTATATTTTATTTATTTATTTAATGTTTATTATTTTATATTTTTCTTGTACAATTACTAGAGAGAATTAAATGATATCAGAGACAAAAACCTCATGCTTTCTTAATTAATGACCCTTGTTTATAGCTTAACTTCCCGTCTGTTTTCCTGCTTTGCTCAGACTAGATGATGGAACCCATGACTGTACCCTTCTCTAAAAGAAACACTGCCTATAACCAACCAAGTTGCTGTAACTATGTGCCAACCTTGTATCAATAATGTTGTAATCCTGCTAAAAACTCCTCTGTCTCTGCCTGGATAAATGAATTCTTAATTTCCCTACTTCGGAGCGCTGACTCCATTCCTTTGAAGTTGGTGTTTCTGAGTGGCAAATCCTCAAACATTGCACTTGCATAAAGTTTTAGGTTGACACTCTGTCTCATCCCCAGAGATTGTGATTTTGCTAGTCTGCATGTAGCCTGGGTTTGGGAATCTTTAAAGAACCCCAGGTGATTTGGACCTGGACCCATATAATCCTCATGGCAATCCTATGAGAGACACTGTTAGTGTTACCCCAGCTTTACAGATAGAACAACTGAAGGAGGTTAAGTCAGGGAGGTTAAATTAATTTTGCAAAGGTCACCTACATCTTAAGTGGCAGAGCCAGAACTAGGACCTAGGCAGTCTGGTTCCAGAATTCCAAGCTCTTGCTCTCTATATAATGCTACTTCTCAAACGTTTGGTATTCTTATCTCACAAGGAACTGGAAAGAAAAATAAAATACTATACGTACAAGCACCATGTGGTGGCAATCAGTAAATTGAATTGAATGGAATTGATGTGGCGGAATACATGCAATCCTGCGCAAGGATATCAAGCACAGATTTAGGACTACATTCATAGGTTGTGTCATTTGGCCATCTTTTATAATCTTTTTTTCCAGTGAGTCATAGATCGGCATACTGCTCCAGTCCTCCTGCCTACTTTTGCAAGTAAAAGTTTATGAGAACACAGCCACATCCATTGGTTTGAGTATTATTCCTGGCTATTTTTGCAAATAAGGCAAAGTTCAATAGTTATGTAAGAGACTGTATAACCCACAAAGCTGAAAATATCTACTGCTGACCCTAACCCCAAAAATGTTGCCAACTGTGGTGTTAAGTACATGACCCAAGATCTCAGCTTGGAAGTGACCTTGGGCTTCAAGCCCAGGTCTGCCCAAGTCCTTTGTCCTCATGACCGCTATGCTTTCACAGTCTTCTGTAATGGGGACCATCAGGAGTTCATTTGTCCATTTATTCAACAACACATTTATTAGGTACAGGTGCCACGTGCAGGCTGAGCATCGAGATAGGTAGGATTTTGTTCCTTCCCCCTTGAATTCACTGTCTAGTAAGAGAGGCAAAAATGTGTCCTTAAGCACTCCCTAATTCACCCAGAATAAACGACAGCCTTTGGCTGATTAGACCTTAACAGTTGAAATGCAATAAAAATGGTAACCCGATGCCCGGCATATTTTGGAAAACAAGGGACAGGGATAGCCCCGTTGGTCTCCTCAGCAAGAGTGTAGGCTGAGAGCTCAGAGTCTGGAACCAGAGAAGGTGGCTGAAAGTGGAAGGCCAATGGGAGGGATTCCTGGAGGTTGCTATGGTGATGGTCCAGGGCAAGCCCCAGAAGAGGGCTAGCCTGGGCCGACCACAAGGAGGAGGCTGAGATGAGAGAGGCCTGTGGTAGGGACTGGTAACACCTGGTGGGCTCTGCTGTCAAGATGCCTGGACTCAAACCCCAGCTTTACCACTTACAAGCTGTGACTTCAGCAGTTACTGATCTTCTCAGTGTCTGGGTTTTCCCAAGTACCCCGTACATACTAGCTACTCCCTGGGTTCAGAGGATCCCTTTGACTGCTGGGCTATAGCTTGAGGATTCTGGTGAGGAAAACAAGATGGGAATCTGCAACCTTGGAAACTGCCAGTGCTCCTGTTCCCACCCATGGGATGGCAGTACTGTGTACAAAGCACCGAGCTGATGGGAAGTGCCAGGAGCAGAGAGGTGGGCACCAGAACAGCCCTAGGTGGCAGGAAGGCACAGGTGACAGGAAAGTGGCAGGCTTTGTGTGGATAGATAGGCATGAGGACCTCCCCATCAAATACCCCCAGCAGAATTCTCACAAGAAAAGTCATGGTCAGGCCTTTTGCTACCATACCTTGCAATCAGAGATTAGTGAGCATCGTGCAGACATAAATGATACCACAAGAATGTGGCAGATAACTGAGTCACCAGAGATCATGGCACCAAGGAGCCATTTCAGAATAAGGATCTTTTATTTTTAATCTAATAGTGGGAGATTAAGTGAGTGATTTAAGATTATAAAGCAACAAGAGTTGGGAGAGTGTGAAACACATTGGTTAGGTTTAGAGCAGAGATTCTCTACCTCAGCACTATCGACATTTGGGGTGGGTAATTCTTTGTTGTTGGGGGCAGCTGTCCTGTGTGTAGTAGGATGTTCAGCACCATCTCTGGCCTCTGCCCACCTGATGCCACTAGCATCCCTCCGCCAAATCGTGACACCAAATATGTCTTCAGACATTGCCAAAAATCCCCTGGGGGGCAAAATGTGTGCCACACCCCCATGTTGAGAATCATCAGTTTAGAGAGGGAGCTGAACATACTCATTCGTTCATTTGTTCTGTTTGATGTGATGGTTAAAGGCAGTGACTCTAGATCCAGACTGCCTGGGTTTAAATTCTAGCTCTGGCACTTACTGGTTGTGTTACTTTGGACAATCACTCTGCCTCTCTGTGCTTTGGGTTCTTCATTTGTAAAGTAGGAAGCGATAGTTACAGTGCTCTATTTCACAGGTGGTTGTAAAGATGAAATGAGTTGATATACGCAAGGAAAAAATTCAGAACAGGGTCCAGCCATATGTCAGCTATTCACTGGGTGCGAAATAAGTGCCGGGCACTCGCCTGTGCCCTCAGGGTCCCTGCAGTCAAGTCTCACCACCACAGATGGAGTTAAATGTAAATAAAGAGCATAAATTAAAAGGGAGAGTGATACTAAATTTATGTGAAAATGGAAGACATGTTCCTGACCTGAAGTCCAAGTTTTCATTAAAAATGTCTATAGATAATATTCAACTAAAATTTTTATACCTCTTAGCTCTGTAGTCCAAAGCTTAAAAAAAAAACAACCTGATTGAGATATAATTCACATGTTATAAAACTCACTCTTTTAAAACGTACAATTCAGTAGTTTTTAGTATAGTCACCCTTCCATCCTTCCTAGAATAAAACCCTGCCCAGCTAACATCACCTGATCCCTGCCTACCCCCGTGACCTCATTTCCTGCCACTTCACTTGCTCCCTTCCAGCCATGACGGCCTTCTTGTCTTTGCATCTGCAGTTTCCAGTTCCTGAATGCCCTTCCCCTTCCAGTCACACAGCTGTCTTCTACCCAGATGGCAGCTCCTCCTCACAAAGGCTGCCCTGAGCCAGTGGGCCAAGACAGCGTACAAACCTCCGTCACTCTCTAGACCTCTACCTTGCCTTACTATCTGACTTTACACGTTTGTTAATTTCCTGGCTCAACACTAAAATTGAAACTGCTTGAGGGCTGGGGCCTGGCCTACCTTATCTATTTCTATACTCCCAATGCCTAAGACAGTAGCAGTCCTACAGTAGGTGCTCAGTAAACATGTATCAATTCAGTTCAATGCTGCAATGAAGGTAAGTGCCATTTACTGTGCTCCTCTGCAGAGAAGAGGCACAATCTCTTCCTTGTTACTTTTTACGGATTGCCAGTCAATCAATAAGCATTTATTTAGTGCTTGCTTCGGCATCGCATATACTAAAAATAAGCATTTATTTAACTCTGTGGCCAGCAGTATTCTAAGAGTGACCTCCCCCACCAATAACCCTCATCTGCGTATAATCTCCTCTTCTTTGAGAATGGGTGAAACCTCTGAATATGATTTCACTCTGGCGATTATGTTATGTTTTGGCAAAAGGGCGATTATCCAGGCAGGGGATCCTACTCTAATCACATGGGCCCTCTAGAATGTGAGAGTTTTCTCCAGCAGGTGCTAGAGAGGTTCATTGCTGGTTTGAAGACGGAGAGGCCACAAGCTTGCTGGCAGCCTTAAAGAGCTGAGAGAGGCCCCCAGCTGACAGTCAGCGAGGAAATGGGGACCTCAGCCCTACAATTAAGCCTACAACCTGAAGGAACTCGGAAAGACATTCTTCCCTAGAGCCCCCAGATAAGAGCCCAGACTGATGTCAAAGACAAAATTATTCAGTGACATTTGTTAGAGCGTGGTAAGGAAGACTTTATTCAGGACTATCAAGATAGCTATGTAGAGCTGGGCACAGTGGCTCACACCTAGCACTTTGGGAGGCCAAGGCGGGAGGATGGCTTGAGGCCAGGAGTTTGAGGTTGCAGTCAGCTATAATAACGCCACTGCACTCTAGCTTGGGTGACAGAGTGAGAGCACCTTGTCTCAAAAAAAAAAAGATAGATATAGAGACCACTGCAATGGGATTTTGCAGTGGGAAAGAGAGACTGGACTGAACTTCGAATCCAGCTTAATTCTGAACACAGCAATCTTATTCCATTTTCTGCTGCTGTAACAGAATACCACAGATTGGGTAATTTATAAGGAAAAGAGATTTATTTGACTAGTGATACTGGAGGCTGGGAAGTCATAGACTGAGGAGCTGCATCCTAGACTGAGGGCGCTCTTGCTGAGTCCTGACATGGCAGAGGGCCTCACGTGGTGAGCAAGAGCAGCGACAGAGAGGGAAGTGGGCCGAACCCCATCCTTTTCTCAGGAGCGATAATGAGCCTACCCCTGCAATAACAGCATTAATTCATTTATAAAGGCAGAGCCCTATGGCCAAATCCCCTCTTAAAGGTCCCACCTCTTAATATTGTCACAACAATTAAATGTCAACATGAGTGTTAGAGAAGACATTCAAACCACAGCAATAGCCAAGGAGCAGGGTGGGGGTCAGTGGATGAAAAATTACTAAGAGGAAACATCAGGAATAAGGAGGATTCTCGTGAAAACTACCTAACAGGTTTTTTGCTAAAGACAGGCCAGGTGATTATTTTTTATTTTTTCGTAGAGAGAGACAAGGTCTCGCTATGTTCCCCAGGCTGGTCTTGAATTCCTGGCCTCAAGTGATCCTCCCACCTCAGCCTCCCAAAGTGCTGGGGTGACAGGTATAAGCCACCATGCCAGGCCAAGGCCACGTGATTGGACATCACCTGAGAGATGGTGCAGGATGGGGAACCAGATCAGATAGATCAGATATCAAGGGAGATCAGATATGGAGGATGAAGAGTCCTTGCTGGCTTAATAGGGCTTTTGCTAAAACTGGATTTTACAAAGAAACGCACAGTTGGGCCTAGGAGAAGGTTCAGGAACCTGACTAAAGTTTGGTCAAGCAAAGAATCTTGTTGATTTCAGCCTGTGAGATCCTAACCATAAAACCAGGTTGAAGTCACCTGAACTTCTCACCTATAGAACTGAGATTTAAAAAAAATTTTAAAAAAGGTGCTTTAGGCTGGTGAATTTAGGGAAATATGCAGCAATAGGAAGCTAATGCAGACTCCAACTGTGCACTCAGCTCTGTACGCAGGTGATGGGGGATTCCAGAGAGGCTTGTAGTGGGGTTAACAAACACAGAGGTGATGAGATTGGGCTCCCGTTAAGACCTGCACTCTGTTGTCACTGGAAGAAGAACCTTTTGGGGACTGCATTTCCCTGTGTCACATATCCCACCTCTGCAGGCCCCAGGCAGCTCCAGGCTATCCTGACCCATCTCGGCACCCCCAGACCCCTCCCCAGACACTTTCCTCCCACTCTCAGGCAAGTGCCCCAACCATTTGAAAGGCAAAACTCAGATTCGAACTGTCATTGTGCTTTTTTTAGGAACAGTCTTGAAGTCAATATTGAGTCTTTTATATTCGCCACAGCATTTGCCATGGGAACAAGATTGCCAGCCACTCACCACAATCTACATTTTCCTCTTCTTTCTGGACACATCGCTAGACTACATTTCCCAGACCCCCTTGAAGTTCAAGGTGGCCATGTGACTGAGTTCTAGCTGATGAAACCTAAGCACAACCAAGGTGAACCACTTTTAGGCCCAGCCCATGAAGACTTCTCACTGTGTTCCTCCATGCTGTTTCTCCTAAGAAGGCCCTAGAAGCCATGTGTTGAAGTTGGCAGCACTTCCTTCAGGCCGAGTCCCTGAGTGAGTATTTGGAGGACATGTTTACCCATTTGGGACTGATATGTGAACAAGAAATAACATAATACTGTGGGGGTTTTTTTGT
>NW_012151019.1:1192925-1202662 GCF_000956105.1 Propithecus coquereli
ATACCAGCTGTGGTCTGATTGCTTTGTGCACATTAATTCTTTTAACCCTCACGACAACCCTATGAAGAACACTCCTATGTGGCAGGTACGATATTATAGATGAAGAGACCGAAGCCGGAGAGACTGAGTGGCATGCTCAAGGTCACAGGGCTGATACACGGCAGAGCCAGGCAGTAGCACATAGTCCATTATTCATTTATTGTCTGCTGGAATGTGAGCTCCAGAAGGAGGAAAGCTTTGTTTTGTTAACCTCAGTATCTCTAGCACCCAGAGCAGGAGAAGCTCAATACTTGAATAGCCTTGGAAAAGCCCCGATCCTAGTTCTTCATCAGAGCTCAATGCTGTATTTCTGCAGCGGGTACTGGTCCATGGCCTGTTAGGACTGGGTCTTGCATCACCCCTGAGCTCTGGCCTTCCCCCGCCTCACCCACCATCAGTGGAAAAATTGTCTTCCATGAAACTGGTCCCTGGTGCCAAAAAGGTTGGGGACCGCTGCTATATTTGACATTGATCTGCAGAGTTGTAATGGGGAGATTATTAAACCTAGTTGTGTATCGTTCCCTTGCAAATCATATTGCCTTGGGGTGCTTCTTCAATGAAGGCTAAGCCAGGGGCACCCAGCCTGAGCACTGTTAATATTTTTGGCTGGATAATTCTGTGTTGTGCGACACTGTCCTCTTTGTGCATCATAAGATGTTTATCGGCATCCCTGACCTCTACCCACTAGATGCCAATAACAAACTAGATGGCCTTTACCCAATTGTGGCACTCAAAAATGCCTCTAGACATTGCTAAATGACCCCTGGGGGACAAAACAGCCCCAGATTTGAGAACCCCTGAGCTAAGCCTTGAAGTTTAGCCTGGAGGTGGAGTGTGGGGAGGTCATGAAATGCCACAGAAGGGGGAAGAGGGGCATATGATCTGGAAATGCTGCCATCCAACATGAAAGAGAGAAATGGATTAGAGGTCAGACTGCAAGCCCCGCCTTCCCTCCTCTCCACCCCAAGGTTCAACTGTGGAAGGAGGGGTTCCCAGGCTTCAGAGAGGTCCATAGGGAAATCCTTGTACATAAGGATTCTCTCTCCACTTCTCAGCACAGGGGCCAGGAATTTGCAAGCCCCCCGTAGCAAAGGCCCACATTCAGGGGGTAGTTCAGAAATGGCTGAGAAACATGTCTAGGCAGGTGTGCAGGGGTGCTGGGAGGGCAGGTGTGCTGGAGGACAGCCCAGAGAGATCTATGTACCCCAGAGTAGTTTGGAGAAGGCAGCTGAGGGTTTCTGGACCCTTGCGAAGCACAAAAGTGCAGAACAAATCTGTGGCACAGCAGCGTGGGGCCAGCAGCAAGTCCCAGCTGAAAAGCCAGGTGGGACTAGCTAAGCAAGCACCAGGGACATACACCCAAGAACTAGACCAGGAAAGTGTCAGCACATCAGAGGCCAGTAAACCCTAGAGGACAACATGTAGGAAAGGGCCCTGCTCCCAAGGCCACGAGGTTTCAGAAACCCACCCTGTCTCCAGATGCCATCTCAGAAAGGAGAAGAGGGAACAGGAAGTGTATTAGTTAGAATGCAAAAGTCAGCTGCCATGACAAAGACCATAGTGACAGTGACATAAACAAGATAGACAATTACTCTGCTGTGAAGCACTCTAAGTATTAGCAGTCAGAGCTGATGGGGAAGCTCCTTCTGTCTTGAGCTCTTTCATTCCTAGACTGTTGGCTTCACCTGGTCCAAGATGGCCACCAAACCATGTCACGTTCCAGGCAGCAACATGGCGATGGTGTGGATGTTATCCTACTGGCGAGAACTGAGTCACATGGCTGTACCTGGCTACAAGAGAGCCTGGGAAATGTAGTCTTTAGTTGGGCACCCATGGGCCTGGCTAAAGCTCAGGGGTTCTATTACTACAGGAAGTAAGAGAGCCACCAGAAAGACAGCCTGAAAGACTAATCCACTTTCCCAAAAGAATCTGAAGGAAAGCAACTTACACGGGAAGAATCTGAGATACCTCTACCTCTAAATGCCAACTTCAAGTCGTCCCCTCACCACCCCCCGCCCTTTCCCCCTACAACATGGGAGCTCAAGATGCAGGTGGCAGTTAAAGGAAAAAGGGCACGATATTTTTTGCACAGCTGAGGGTTACTGCATGCGTGTCTAACCGTTCAGAGAGGAAAAAAACAGAGAACTAGGTAATGTTTGAATTCCAGCTCCTGTGTTCCAGAGCACCCAGAAAAGCCACAGCTCACTCTTGGGAGAGGGAAAGAGGATGGGCCTCTGTTGCCGGCATGCGTGGTCTAAGGAGAGGCACATCAGCTCTCTATTGAGGTCCAGAGTATTCAGCAAATACCAGATGATGGCAGAATAGGAGGCCTGAAGTCAAGGACCCCATGAGCCTTTTAAAATGTATTTCCCCCTTGAGTGTTACAGGATATTAACTACTCTTGTTGTTGTTTTTAATACTCAGGACCTATTGGCAGAATATTATTTTTTCATTTAATCCTTATAACAAATCTGTGCAGCAGGGACTATTAACTATTCCCACTTTCATAGATGAGAAAACTGAGTCTCAGAGAAATTAAATAAGTGGCCCAGGTCTGTAAGGAAGGTCCACCTGGGAGCAGAGGTCAGGAATGGAACCGGGCTGAATTTTCCTCCCCCAAGGATGCTGTCAAGGGTGTTTCATTATCTCGTGCTTTTCAGAAAAACCAAGGTAGAAATTCCTGACTCGTCTTAATACAGGTGTTTCCTAAAGGGGACACACTGAGTTGTATAAATTACCAAGGGTGCATCTGTGTGTGTGTGCGTGTGTGTGTGTATTTATAAACACAAGGATTATTGCAAAATCTATGACCCACCCAAAGGAAACCCACAGTTTTCAGACTAATTCCTAGCCGCATTGTGTGTCACTGCCATTGTTCTTTCTTCCCTTACTCCCACTTTTCTCCCCAAAGTCACTCTTTTAATGCAAAACTCATTCTTGGGAGGAAAAGACTTGATTCTGTGGAGCCAGCTCAAGTGCAATGTGGTGTGTCTCGGGCTTTTAGCACAAATGGAGGGGAAAACCTAAAGGTCTTTCTTTCGTTTATGTCAAGCCACACTGTGGACGATGAATTACATGTCCCTGCTTAGATGAACTTCCATACAATATTTTGCAAATCAGAATATACCAGGAAGACAGAGCTAGTCCATGGGACCTGTGATAGCCCAGTTCCCTAGAAGCAAAGCCAGAGAGGTGACTTGTGCAAGCGAGTTATCGAGGGTGTGCGCTCAGGAGAAGCCTGGAGGGGAGCGAGGGAAACAGGATAGAGCCAAGGAAGAAGCTCAGCAAGCTATAGGTCCGGGGGAGGTGGGCCTCAGCCTGATCCCATGAAGAGCTCTGGAACCTGACTTGTACCACAGGGGTCGCTCCACCCAGAGGCAAGAAGGCTGAGCTGTTACACAGCACATCAGTCAGTCATTGGCCAATAAGGGGGATGTGACCTCCCGGCTTCCTCCTTTGGGGGGTGGGGGAGTGGACAGCTTCCCACAGCCAAGGACAGCCAAGGACATGGGGAGCAACCTCAGGAGGGTTCGGAGTAAGCCAGTAGCAGCAGCGAAGAGGCAATGCATGCGCCCGGTAAAGGAGACCCGGGCAGGGTGCCAAGAGCATCCAGCACAGTGTAGAGACGACACGGAGCCATCACAACTTACGCATTACACTAAAGTCAGGTATACGCGATAGGTTTTGCTCATGCTAACTGTTCTCTTTATTCATTCTTATTTTTTAATGGACTTTATTTTCTAGAGCAATTTTAGGTTCACAGCAAAATTGATGGAAAGTTCAATTTTTCTTAAACTCTGTGTTCAACACAGAATTCCCATATACCTTTCCCCGGCCCCCAGCTCTCCTGCCTGCAATGAGTGAGAGTTCCTGTTGCTCCACATCCTCATCAGCATTTACTGTTGTCAGTGTTCTGGATTTTGGCCATTCCAATAGGTATGTAGCATTATCTTATTGTTTTGATTTGCATTTCCCTGATGACATGTGATGTGGAGCATCTTTTCATACGTGTATTTGCCACCTGTATATCATCTTTGGTGTGGTGTCTATTCAGGCCTTTTGCTCATTTTTCAATCGGGTTGTTTGTTTTCTTATTGTTGAGTTTTAAGAGTTCTCTGTATATTTTGGACAATAGTCCTTTACCAGATATGTTATTCGCAAATATTTTCTCCTAATCTGTGGCTTGTCTTCTCATTCACTTGATTTATTCATATTTTAATTTAATTTAATTTTGTTTTATTTTTGAGATAAGGTCTCAGCTCTGTCATCCAGGCTGGAGTACAGTAGCGTGATCATAGCGCACTGCAACCTGGAACTCCTGGGCTCAATTGATCCTCCTGCCTTGGCCTCCCAAAATGCTGGGGTTACAGCCATGAGCCACCTCACCAGGCTATTCATGTTTTTAAAAAGTGTTCCACTCAATGTGGATGAACGTTGAAAGCATTAAAAGTGAAATAAGGCAGTCACAGAAGGCCATATATTGTATCATTTCATTTTTATCAAATGTCCACTAGGCAAATGCATAGATTTATAAAGTAGATTAGTGGTTGCTAGAGGGGAGAGAATGAGGAGTGATTGCTAATGGGTACAGAGTTTCTTTATGGGGTGCTGAAAATGTTCCAAAATGAGACAGTGGTACACAACTATGAATATACTAAAAACTACTGAATTGTACATTTTAAAAGAGTGAGTTTTATAACATGTGAATTATATCTCAATCAGGTTGGTTTTTTTTAAACTTTGGACTACAGAGCTAAGAGGTATAAAAATTTTAGTTGAATATTTTCTATAGACATTTTTAATAAAAACTTGGACTTCGGATCAGGAACATGTCTTCCATTTTTACGTAAATTTAGTATCACTCTCCCTTTTAATTTATGCTCTTTATTTTATGCACCCTTGAAAGCTGTCTCCAAATGTTTCTGGAGTAAGACTCTGTGTAAACAAATATTAATAAAGATGCAGACACCTGATTCATCTATGCAGTCGCCAAGTGCCCTGAGCTTTGAGAGTCTGGGTAGTTTTAGTGTATTTTAGTGCCTTTGCGGTGTATTTCCAGCAGCAAGAGTGAAACTGAGATTGTGGCGGTGGGGTCCAACACTGGGGCTGCAACCACATGTCCCACTCTGCTGAGTCTTGGGGAAGTACCCTCAGATACAAATAGCCGGGCGCAGTGGCTCACGCCTGTAATCCTAGCACTCTGGGAGGCCGAGGCGGGTGGATTGCTCAAGGTCAGGAGTTCTAGACCAGCCTGAGCAAGAGCGAAACCCCGTCTCTACTAAAAAATAGAAAGAAATGATCTGGACAACTAAAAATACATATATATAGAAAAAAATAGCTGGGCATGGTGGCGCATGCCTGTAGTCCCAGCTACTCGGGAGGCTGAGGCAGAAGGATTGCTTGAGCCCAGGAGGTTGAGGTTGCTGTGAGCTAGGCTGACGGCACTCACTCTAGCCTGGGCAACAAAGCGAGACTCTGTCGCAAAAAAAAAAAAGATACAGAGATAAATAGGCAGCATTTTCTCCTCTGGGCCAGTAAGCACTTCTTAGTCATTCGCAGACTTTGGCTGTCATGTGATGGTGTAGGCTGGTCTGGGTCAGGTGATGTATCCGGTTAGGTCAGCTCAGTTGAGGCAATCATTTCTCCTAGAGCTGTGTCTTGGTGAAGAGCCTTTTAGCACCTTGACTTTCCCAAAATGTCATTCTCTACAGCGTGCTGACAGACAGGTTAATAAGTTCTTAGACTCCTGGAATCGGAAGCACCTTGGAGGAGGCAGTGACAGTGGGAACAACAGGAGCTACCGAGAGAATGGCTGGGTAACTTTGGGTGGTGGCTGCACTGCCGTGGGCCTCTGACTCTTTCATCTTGAAGACGAAAGGGTTGAACTCCGTGTTCCGAACAATCTCTTCCAATAACAGATCAGCTGGTCTAGGGCTTCTCAAACTCTCGGATGTCACAGATCAGTATAGTTTTCATAAACTCTCAAGAACTGACACAGGGCATTTACTTTTTACTTTCCAAGGAAGGATAATAAAAAACAATAACTATTACTATTGCCATTTTCTGGCACATCATTTCCAGAAAGAAAGGATATATTAACTTAAAAAAAGAAGTAGGTGGAAATAACCTCACCATTTTCCTCCTAGGAAAAGAGGTTGGCAACTTTACTTCTCCACGTGTACTGTTCACTGGCTCTTTCTTCTTCATTTAAAAAAGTGCTTTATTGAGGTAGGATCTATGTACCATACAACTCACTCATTTTAAGTGTACAATTCAAAAAATTATAGCAAATGTATGGAGTTGTGCAACTACCCCTACGATCTAACTGCAAAACATTTTCATCACCCCCAAAGTATTCCTTATGCCCATTTTCAGGACTCTGTTCCTACCAGATCAGGCAGCCACTAATTATACTTTCTGCCTCTATAGATTTGCCTTTTTTGGACATTTCATATAATGGAATCATGCATGATGTTGCCCTTTGTATCTGGCTTCGTTCAGTTAGCATAATGCTGTCAAGGTTCTTCTACGTATCAGTGCCTCCCTTCTTTTTATGGCTCAACAATATTTCATAGTACAGACCACAATTTGTTCATCCATTCATTTGTTGATGGACACTTGGTTGTTTATTCAAATCAATGGAGATCTCGGTTGTTTCCACTTGTTGGCAATTATAAATGATGCTGCCATGAATATTTATATATAAGTTTTTCCGTGGCCCATAGGTTTTCAATTCTCTTGGGTATATACCTACCAGTGGAATTGCTGGGTGTGGGAGGCAGAATAATGGCCCCCAAAGATGTCCATAACCTAATCGTTGAATGTGTGAATATGTTACCTTACCTGCAAAAGGGATTTTGCAGATATCATTAAGGATCTTGATGTGGGGAAATTATTTTGGATTATCGGGGTAATCACAGGATAATTATAAGGGCAAGGTGGGGGAAGGGAAAGTGTCAGAGTGATGCAGCTTGAGAAAGACCCATCTGGCCATTGCTGGATTTAAAGATGACAGGAGGACATGAGCCCAAGACTGTGGGCAGCCTCTAGAAGCTGCAAAAGGCTCCTTATAGAGCCTCCAGCCCTGCCAATACCTTGATTTTAGACCTCGAGTGAGACCCATTTTGGACTTCTGACTTCCAGACTGAAAGAGAATTTGTGTTGTGTTAAGCTACCAAATTAGTGGTAATTTGCTGCAGCAGCCACAGGAAACTAATATCACACTGGTCACATGGTAACCCCAACTGCACTGTTACATCACGAACAGACCCATATAGGGAGGCATCATTGGTTGGGGTTAAGAGCACAATCTGCCGGGTGAACGGGTTCAAATTCCAGCTCTAGTACCTGCGTATATTGGTATTTAAATAAGTTATTTAGCTTTTCTGAGCCTCAGCCCCCCCATCTGTAAAATAGCACCTCCCTCACACACGGTTGTGAGGATTAAATGGGCTGATCTATGTTGGGTGGGTCTTAGAGCAATACTTGGCACATGGGCAGCACTATACAGAGTCGTTTGCTCTTGTCGTCGTGCACAGGGTCTTCCGAGAACAAAGGAGTAGCGACAGGTTGCCCCACAGGTGACACCAAAAATCTGCTTAAACCGTTCAAAAGATGTTTTCTTCCTTCCATCAAATCCACCCAAATCTCAAAGTTCTTAAGACCAGATTTCCCCTAGAGCTCAGGCAAAAGGACTGGAGAAAGTCCCCTCCCTGCAGAATTCTCTATGAAAACACCTTGCCCAGGCCGCAGGCTGAGACAGACTTGGGAATTCTGCCAAAATCTTCTTGACGGATTTTCTCGTTCCCTCCACCACATCTTGCTCAGAAATCTCTGCTTAGTCCACAGACAAGAATCTGGTACGTGTTTTTGTCCAGTTCCTCAAAACACTGTAAGCACTTACCACATGTTGGCTGAATATCAAATGAATAAATGAGAGTTAGCCAGAAGAGCCCTCATGCTCCAACTTCTGGTGACGTTCTAGAATGAATGAAGTCCCTTTCTGACTTTTGGCTAGAGAATTTTGGAACAAAAATAACTTTGGAGATGATATAGCCCACACCCTGGGTTTCCAAATGAAGAAACTGAGACACCGAAGGAAACACCACACCCAACACCATGCAGCAAATTAGCCACAAAGCAGCTGCTCTGATGTCCAGCCCAGACATCTCTCTAAATGTTGCTGTGGGTGAAAAAGTCTAAGGCAGGGCATTGTGGCTTATGCCTGTAATCCTAGCACTCTGGGAGGCCGAGGCGGGTGGATCATTTGAGCTCAGGAGTTCGAGACCAGCCTGAGCAAGAGCGAGGCCCCATCTCTACTAAAAATAGAAGGAAATTAGCTGGACAACTAAAAATATATAGAAAAGATTAGCCAGGCATGGTGGTGCATGCGTGTAGTACCAGCTACTCGGGAGGCTGAGGCAGGAGGATCACTTGAGCCCAGGAGTTTGAGGCTGCTGTGAGCTAGGCTGATGCCACGGCACTCTCGCCTGGGCAACAGAGTGAGACTGTCTCGCGCAAAAAAAAAAAAAAAAAAGTCTAAGTCTCTGGTGTGAATCTGGGCTGACCATTGGATACACCCTAAAAGTTACTTGTTGAACCAAATTCCTTGTCTCATTTTTTCATACCTTCCTCTTCCAAATTTGGGGTTCAGCAAATCAAGAAATACTATCACCATTCCCTCTGGTCCCATATTCTATCTTCAGTGCCTAATGAGCATGGAAAGACATGGACAAAAGCCACGATTCTTTGTGGCTGGTGTCCTGGAACTCCTGACTTCCCACACCAGAGCTGAATTGCATAAAGAGTGAGACCAGCTTGCAACGTTCAGCAAAATTCACACACGACAATAAACGTTAGCTCAGAAATAAACATAGTGAACATGAGAACACAGTTCCTCTTTTTTCTTATTTCTCTACAGCAAAGCATTTGGTTAAAAGTGAGATTGCTGACTGAGGAAATCAAAAGAATCAAAACAGGAAGAGTAAATGGCTAGCAAAGCATTGTAGTCAATTAAAAAAAATATATATCCTTTGCCCAAGTCTCCTAAAACATCTATTTCAGGTACTGTAGTAATCTGTGGAGTGGATCATTTGCCCCCAATTTAAAACGTTTTATTTCTTTTACTTTTTTTTTTCTTTCTTTTTTTTTTTTCCAGAGACTGGGCCTCACTGTGTCGCCCAGGCTGGAACGCAGCAGCACGATCACAGCTCACTGCAGCCTTGAACTCTTGGGCTCAAGTGATCCTCCTGCCTCAGCCTCCCAAGTAGCTGGGACTACAGGTGCACGCCACTGTGCCTGGGCTTCCTTTTCTTGTTTTATTGTATTGGCTGGGACTTCCGGTACCACATTGCACAGCAGTGAGTGTTCTGGCTTTTTTAGAAATCATTTACTTTGTTACTCTGAAATATTTCAAACCTGAGACAAGACTATAGAGTAACAGACACCCATTTACTCGCTACCAGCTTTATCAAATTATAACATTACAATGTAGCCATTTCTGACTCTTAAAAAATTATAAACTTACATCTAAAGGCCTCTCTGTCCCTGATTCCTCTAAGCAGAAGTAACCACTGTCATAAATTAATGTTTATTATTCCTACACATTTTTATGCTCTTAATATGTAAAAATTACATAGTATCGTTTTACAGATTCAAAATTTTTAAATAAGTGTTATACCATACATATCCTTCTGCAA
>NW_012151019.1:1204132-1208850 GCF_000956105.1 Propithecus coquereli
AAGAGATAAGCTAAGGAAATAATTCTAAAACACAAAGTTGCCAGAAATTGCCAGATTTGGAAATTTCCAGGCTCTCTAGATAACAAAGAATGCTATAATTAACAAATATCTTTCAGGCAAAAATCAGAGCACAAATAGGAAAATATGGTTTAAAAATGAAACGTGGGATGGATTGTAAAATTCATTTGTTAACACGTTGAAAAGATCTAAGGCAGTGCCTCAGATAACTGCTCAAACAATGGGGATTCTAAGAGTCTTAAGACCCTTGTTCTTAGGCAGTCTCGAGTGAAGCCCAAGAAGAAAAGAGCTTATCTGAAAGGGATTCGTGAGGACTGATTTGTCTAGTAAACTCCAATATAGTTCACAGGAGAGCCACGAAATTTTAAAAATAATTGTATTAGCAGAAACACCACCAGTCTGGACAGCAAGAAATAGAATAGCACAAAATTAAGAGATCTTTGGACCCCCAAAATTCTATAGGCAGGCCAGGCGTGGTGGCTCACGCCTGTCATCCCAGCACTTTGGGAGGCTGACACAGGAGGATTGCTTGAGCTCAGAAATTCGAGACCAGCCTGAGCAAGAGTGAGACTCCATCTCTACAAAAAACAGGAAAATTCACTGGGCATTGTGGCATGCACCTGTAATCCCAGCTACTCGGGAGGCTGAGGCAGGAGGATCGCTTGAGCCCAGGAGTTTGAGGTTGCAGTGAGCTATGAGGCCACCACTGCACTCTAGCTGGAGTGACAGAGCAAGACCCTATCTCAAAAAAAAAAGAAAAAAGAAAAAAAGAGAAAAATTCTATAGGCAGAAAGCAATCTAAGAAAACTCCCCAGTAGTAAAAACAGGCTATTTTTCATGGGACAAGAAAGGTAACTCAGAGGATGGAACCAAGAACCATAGTGAATCTTTTTAGGCCTTGAGCCCTTGAACCCTAATCAAGGAACTAAAAACATGTGCCCTGCCAGATTTCAGAATTCATTGCTATGCACCAGGGATTCCTGTGTCTCCCATTCCCCCATTTTTTAATAGGAGGATCCATATCAGTTATCCTGTACCTGTTCCACCGTTGTATGTTGGGGCAGGGCAGATAACTTTTATTTTTAGTTCATGTTAATAGGTTTTTTTTTTTTTTTTGGAGATGGGGGTCTCACTCTGTTATCCATGAAGTGCAGTGTTGCAATCATCACTCACTGCAGTCCCCAACGCCTGGACTCAAGGTATCCTCCTGTCTCAGCCTCCCAAGTAGCTGGGACTACAGGCACACACCGCCATGCCCAGCTAATTTTTTTTTTTTTAGTTTTAATTTTCTTTTGAGAGGCAGAGTCTCACTATGTTGCCCAGGCGGGTCTCAAACTCCTGGCCTGTTTACTGTCATGTTAAGCCATTATGTTTTGATAGCTTGTTATGCAACAAGAGAAAATTAATACATCATCCATAAATATTTCGATATATAGTTCTAAAATACAAAGGCACTAATTTTTTAATTTTGAATTTTGAAATAATTATAGACTCACAAGAAGTTATAAAAGTAGTACAAGGAAAGCCAGGTACAGTGGCTCACACCTGTAATCCCAGCGAATCGGCAGGCTGAGGCAGGCGGATTGCTTGAGGCCAGAAGTTAGAGGTTACAGTGCGCTGTGATCATACGGCACACCAGCCTGTCTCTTAAAACAAAACAAAACAAAAAAAGTAGTACGAAGAGATCCAGTGCATCCTTCACCAGCTCCTCCCAGTGGTAATATCTTCGGTAACGACAGTGCAACATCCAAACCAAGTAACTGGCATTGGCACGATGCTATTAACTAGCCTACAGAGTGGTTCTATGCAATTTCATCACATGTATAGATTCATGTAACCACCACCACGGTCAAGACACAGAACTACTCTATCGCCACCAAGGGACTCTTTCTAAAAACATAATCTCAGTACTATTATCACACTTAACAAATAACTATAATTCCTGAATATTATCAAAATCCAGCCATTGCTCAAATTTCCCCAATGGTTTCGAATTATTTTTTGCTCTTTTGTTTTTCCTTGCTTGAATCAATATGCAAGTAAGACTCATACATCGGACTCTATAGGTTTCCCTGTCCCCTTCCTCTCTCTCTCCCTGTTTCTGTTATTATTTTTGTTTGTTTTTCACCTTGAAATATGTTTGTTGAGGAAGTCAGGTCATTTGTCCACAACAGTTTTCCTCATTTTCGATTTTGCTGATTACGTCTCCATGGTGTTTAACACATTCCTCTCTGAAGACTTGATAAGATTCGGATGCTAATTTCTGGCAAGAATGCTTCAGGGGTGATGTCCTGTAGTTCCATTAGGAAGTATGTCATGCTTAGTTATCTTTCTTTCTTTCTCTTTTTAACAGTAACTTTATTAATATATATAATTCACATACCATAAAATTCACTTTAAAGTGTACAATTCAGCCCTTTTGTTACGACAGAGGGGTCCGTTCTTCATTCTGTGGCAAACATATCTTGCTCTTACTCTGTATCTTGCTCTTATCCTGCAACCCTGTCTTGTCCTTCCTCAATAAACTTCGTTTCATGCTTTCCTTGCTTTTGGTGTGTCTGGTCATTCTTCCGCCAAGAACACACTAGGAACCGAGAACAAACAAACTACAACCCGACATCTTGAGTCCAGGAGTCAGAGGGGGATGGCTCAACAAAATTGTCTGGACAAGGGTCACAAGATCTTCCTTACTGGAGACGAGGTGACAACAAAGCCTGGAGCCCCAACACATGACATTGGTCACATAGACCCAACCCCAACTGCCAAAAGCCCCCCTTTAAAGAGCCCCGTTTTTCTACTTAAAGGTAGGATGGTGGTCTTTTGAGATGCTAGTCTGCTGCCCTCATGATTTTCTGGCAAATTAATAAACTTCTCTTTCATTTTCCTCAAAATAAATAAACAAATAAATAAAGTGAACAGTTGTCTGGATTTTACCATGTTCACAAAGCTACGTATGCAACCATCGCCATAATTCCAGATCATTTTGTCACCCCAGAAAGTAATCCCATACCTGTTAGCAGTCACTCCCCATTCTCCTCTACACCCACCCCCTGAAACCACTGATCTACTTACTATCTCTGCTACAGTCTGAAAGTGGGCACCCCCCCCAAATTCATATGTTGGTACCCAGTGTGATAGTGTTGAGGTGGGGCCTTTTGAAAAGTGATTAAATCATGAGGGCTGCACCCTCAAGAATGGGATTAGTGTCCTGACAAAAGAGTTGCCTTGCCCCTTCCACTAGGTGAGGACAAAGCAGAACGATGCCATCTTCGAAGCAGAGAACAGCCCTCACCAGACACCAAATCTGCTGGTGTCTTATTGTCGCTTGTTGTTCCTATAAAAGTGAGACCTTTTAAGGACCCCACTTTTCCCAGTTTCCTGCCTTAGGAAGCCCACAGGTATTCTGAGAAGGGGTAGTATGATCTTGAGAATCCAGTTCTAGACCAGTCTCTGCTACTATCCAGTGATTAGGTGGACAGAAGACTGGTCATGCCATCCAGCTGAGGCTACCAAATTGAGTAGGTTGAGGTATGTTCAACAGCCAGACTTGCCCATTCATTAATTCACCAATTCATTCATTCCTCAGACTTCTCTTATAGGATTTACCACCTTGTTTGTAACTGTCAGCTTGCTTGTCTATCCCAATCAAGCAGACTCTGAGCTCTTTGAGAGCAGACCTTTTATCTCGGGATCCTTAATGCCTGGCCCTGTGCCTGGCGTAGACTAGGCAACTCAACAAAAGCAGAGTGAGGGGATCATAGACAGATTGGTCATCATGAAAGAAGCCAGCAGCTGGGGTATTTGGAAGGCATGTCTTCAGAATAGTGAGGAGACCATCCGAATGGAGCAGCAGGTATCTGTTGGGGAAATAGTAATAACAATGGATAGGTAAAGCAGGACACCAAGGTCTTGGCTAGGCTGCCTCAGTCCCCTAATTAGGAGAGAACAGGCCGGTCTGGAAGGACACAGACTGAAGCAAGCACACATTTACTTGGCTGCCTCCTATGTGGTAGCAGAGGCAGGTGGACGAGCGAGGCCACAGAGGCCCAAGCATTCATTTTAGATGGAGCTGGGGATGGCCTTGGAGAGAAAAGAATATAATTGCCCCACTTGTATCCAGATGACGTATCCCCAAATCATGGTTAATGGTCAGTTTACAGGGGAATGATACCAACTACCCGGCAGTGCCCCGTCCTGGGCCCTGCCACACAACTCAGATGTCTGTTCTCTCTTCTCTTTGCCCTCTGGGACCAGGAAGCTCCCACTCACCACACCCTGAGTGTGGTCCTGAGACTCTCAACTCTTTCTCCAGGCTTCTGGCTCCTCAGGGAGGAGGCTGGTCTGGCCTTGCCTTTTGGGCATTCCTCTTGTCCACCAAAGTCCCACACAACTGCACAGATGCCATCCCCATTGAGGGATGATGGAGACCCTTCCTTTCGGTGGTGAGGAACCCCACCAGCTTTATTATGTGTGCATGTGGGCATGCCTCCAGCATCCCAGCAGAACGTTCCACCTGCTTTGAAAGCTAGGTGGGAAAGCTACATGAGATGAGTTTTGGGAGGAAAGAGGCAGGTTGGCCTTGTGGGAGGGGCAGGTGATGAGCCAGGCCAGGGTGGCTCAAGTATTCACTTTAGATGTAGCTGGGGATGGCTTTGGAGAGAGAAGAATGAGCAGAAGGACATGCAGAGGAAAATTTAGAC
>NW_012151019.1:1220085-1221750 GCF_000956105.1 Propithecus coquereli
TCCACTCTGGCTGGCCAGGAGAACTCCCACTTTGTATCACACCGTCTTGTTTGTCTTAACTTTTGATTATTAAAAAGTCTCAAACATTTACTACCGCACAGTCTAATGGACTCTATGTATTGATCGACCAGACTCAGCGTTGATCAGTGAAGGTCAATCTTGTTTGCTTTGTACCCCACCAAGTCCCCCAGTCCAGGTTATTGTCTAGCAAATCGCAGACGTTACTTTTTCTTATCTGTGGTAGTTGGCCCCCAAGACAGCCCCTGAGGATCCTCACCCATTAGTACTCGTGCCCGTGTGTGTTCTCCCCCAAAACTGAATCGGGGATGGTCTCTGTAACCACGAGAACATGGCGGAAGTGGTGGTTTCCAACTTCCAAGGCTGTGTCGTAAAAGACGTGGTGGCTTCCTCGTTGATCCCTTGGGTTGCTCGTCATTGGAGATAAGGCCGGGATTATGACGGGGTAAGCAAGCCACCTGGGTGCAAAACCCAGGGTGGCATTTGCTCTCAGGTGCTGACCCTGCATTTGTGTGGCTCCAGGAGCGAAAGCCTTGCTTACCTCGCTGGGTCCTGGCCCTGGTGGAGGAAGCCAGCTGCCATTCCACGAGGACACTCAGACATCTCTGCAGAGAGGCCCATGTGCCACCCACCAACAGACAGCACCAAGGCAGAGAGCCATCTTCACAGCAGAGCCTCCAGCCCCAGTCAGGATCTCAGGTGACAGCAGCTCTGAGAGAGCCCAAGAGAGAATCTGAGCCGGAACTGCCCAACCCAACTGCGCCCGAGTCCCTGCCCACAAAATCTGTGGGAGATAATGTACGAACATGATGTTGTTTACGCCACTAAGTTTTCGGATAATTTGTTACACAGCGTTAGATAACTAACGCAGAGATTGTTATCTGGAAGTGGGTGCTGCCTTAACAAAAATCCAAAGTTGTGGGAACGGCTTTGGGATCAGGCAAAGAGTGGAAACCGGGAGGACCGTGAGGAGAGTGTTAGTGAGAGCCTCAAGGGCCCCAGTGAGGTAGTTAGAAGGGGCTTCATTGCCCCCAGGGAAGCTGACAGTGAAAGTTTAAAGGAAAAATGAAGAAAATATTATCAGAAACGGCAAGAAAGGAGATTTTTGGTATATAATGGCAGAAAGATTATCAACACCATCACCCATAGTAATATGAATAGTAGAAAGTCTACCCAATTAAGTGGATGATCTGACGAAGGACATACTCCGCAAAGGGTCGAATGCGTCACCTGGCTTCTTCTTGCTGCCTGTAGTAAAATGCAAGAGAAAAGAGATAAGCTAAGGAAATAATTCTAAAACACAAAGTTGCCAGAAATTGCCAGATTTGGAAATTTCCAGGCTCTCTAGATAACAAAGAATGCTAAAATTAACAAATATCTTTCAGGCAAAAATCAGAGCACAAATAGGAAAATGTAGTTTAAAAATGAAACGTGGGATGGATTGTAAAATCATTTGTTAACACGTTGAAAAGATCTAAGGCAGTGCCTCAGATAACTGCTCAAACAATGGGGATTCTAAGAGTCTTAAGCAGTCTCGAGTGAAGCCCAAGAAGAAAAGAGCTTATCTCAAAGGGACTCGTGAGGACTGATTTGTCTAGTAAACTCCAATATAGTTCACAGGAGAGCCACGAAATTTTAAAAATAATT
>NW_012151019.1:1232475-1244466 GCF_000956105.1 Propithecus coquereli
ATAAATATTATAAAGGAAAACAATGAGTTGCTATATGGAGAACGACAGGGTTGGGGGAACCTAGTTCACTCGGGATGGCCAGGGAAGGGCTCCCAGGGGAAGAGCTTAGAGCCCTGTGGATGGGAAGGGGCCTGCCAGAAGAAGGGGGGATGGGGGGTGGTGAGGGGGGTGGAAAGGAAATTTCCAGGCAGTGGAAGCAGCAAGGCCAACGCCCTACAGGGCCAGATGGCTGGATCATGTATGTAAGGAGGAGAGTGCTTTAAGATGGAGCTTGAGAGAGAGGCCTTATTTGGACATGGTCTGATCAGTTGGCCGCCTGTGATTGAAGCTCAGCTGCTGTGATTGGCTGCGACCCAGCTATCTGTTCCAAAAGTATGCTCCAAAGTTAGGCTTTCGGTTAGTTCATGTACTAAGTTAGATCGCAGCCCATTATGTGAGGACTCGAGTGTGGAGGCATCCTCAGGCCAAATTTAGTTCAACACTTTAAAGAAAGAATTTTATGGTCTAAGTAACAATTACTCACATATATCCTAAAACCCACTGAGCCCCTGAGAGAGGAAAAGAGTTGTCCACGATGCCACAGCAAGGCACGACATACCATTTGTTGATTCCTAGACATGCTGTTTCTAGAACAACACAAAGCCCCTTCTCTACCCAGCCCCGCTACCAACAGGGGGTCATATGGGGCTTGGAGGCCTCTCAGCAGAGCAAAGACACCTGCAGATGTGGGGTTCATGGGGGTCTGGGAGGTTTCGTCAGCGCCACAGTGCTGGGGGGATTCATCTCTGGGAGCAGTCCGGCAGCCCAGGTAACATGCAAAACACCAGAACTGGCCTGTCACATCTGGAGGAACTTCTGAAAAGGTGTGGGAATATGAAATCCCCTTAGTCGTCCAAGGTCGTCGTGGAAATATTACATTCTGTGCTCTGTAAACGAAAGGACAGCAATCAATACTCATTTTACTTGTCAACCCATATACAACATACACGCAGTACATATCTGTAAGTACAAAGCGCCCTCTGCTGCTGGAAGACAAAAATGCACAAACAGGCTCAGGATTTCAGTCTTCAGATCTGTGCAAAAAGGCAGGCGACTCACAGCATCAAGGAGCTGAAGGAAAGCAGGAATCGTCTAGTGAGGGACACAGACTCCCTATAAGAAGCCTGCAGGGTCTAGGCAGCTACCCTAAATGGGGGTGTAGGGGATTCAGAGAGGCAGGGCTGTGAAGACTCAGAGAGTGCATTGTCTCCTAGGGAATGCAAAGTTTAAAAAAAATTTTTGATGTTATTTGCTTTCGAAAAATAAGATTTTCATGGTACAGAGTTCAAAGGGTACATAAAAAAGAGGACACATTGAAGAATAAACCTCCCTCTCACCTCTGTTGCCCAGCCAAGTTCTCCTGCCCAGATAGAAACAGAGCATCCCTCAAGAGGTCGACTCTACCCATAAAAGGTATTTTTACACAAATGATAGCATACTATATATGCCATTTTTTGCTTTCCCCCCCCCCAACTTAACATACATTGTTAAGATCTTAGAGCTCTTTTCATATCCCTGCATAAGAGCTTCTGGTTTTTTAAAAACAGCTACATAATATTCGATTGGATGACTGTATTAATACCACGCACAAGTTTAACATGTTTCCAATATTTGCTCTTATAAGCAACACTGTAATTAATAATTTTGTATTTGTCCAGTTTCTCATATGTGTGAGTATATCTTTAGGATAATTTCCTAAAAGTGAAACTTCCTTCTTAATGAGTAGGTGTATTTTTTATTTTTTGATTGTTTGGTTTTTGGTTTTTTTGTGAGTGTATTTTTTAAAAATTGTTTTAATTGAAGTATAATGTGCATGCAGTAAACAAATGTTAACTGTACAGTCTGACGAACTTCAACATATGTATCCACACTGAAAATCAACACCAAAGTCCCGATATAGAACAGAAGCAGCACCCTGGAGACCCCCATCTTGACCACTCCTAGTCAATATCTGCCCCCCTCGGAACGGTAACTAATATCATAACTTCTATAGTCATAGATTAGCTTTGCCTGTTCTTGATCTGCATATAAATGGAAAGTAGTTTTTTTCAGACTGGCTTCTTGTAACTCAATATTATGTCTGGGAGATTCATCTATGGTGTTGTGGTTTCTTGTTTTTCGTTGGTGTGAAGTATTGCACTGTGCAACTATTCCACAATTTGTGTATCCATTTACCAGTTTATTGACACTGGGTCATTTCTAGTTTGTGGCAATTATGAATAAAGCTGCTTTGAACATCCCTGTACATGTGTTTTGCAGGATATGTGCATTCAGTTCTCCCGAGTGGACCTGCTGATTCGTAAGGTGGCCCTCCGCTGAGTCACGGAGTAGGCCTGTGTTTGACTTTAGCAGGTACAGCCTAAGTTTCCCAAAAGCGGTTCTATCACCTGCATATACTCCTCTCAGGAAAGTGTGCCTGTTCCGGCGGCTCCACGTCCTCATCAGTAAGTGGTATTTTCCATCTTGTTACGTTTTTGCCATTCTGGTGGTGTGCAAATGTGTTTCATTGTGATTATAATTCACATTTCTCTGATAATTAATAATGTTGAACACATTTTCATGTGCTTTTGGCCAATTAGATATTTTCTCTTGTGAAGTGCTTGAGATATTGTCTATTCTTGTTAGGTTGCTTGTCTTTTTTCTCTCAGTCTCTGTTTTCTGGGAATGCGTCTCTCTTGCCTTCATTTTTTAAGAATATTTTTGCTGGAAATAGAATTCTTGGTTGACTTTTTCCCCCTTCAGCACTTTAAATATGTCATCCTGCTGCCTTCTGTCTTCACTGTTCCTAACCTGAAGTCAGCTGTTATTCTTTTTTCCCCTGTCTGTGATGAGTCATTTTTCTCTTGCAGCTTTTAAGATTTTCTTTGTCTTTCAACAGCTTGACTGTTATGTGCCAGGTTAAAACTCTTTGTATTTATCCTATTTGGAGATCATTGAGCTTTTAGATGTATAGACTGTTTTCATTGAATTCAAGAAGTTTTTGGCCATTTTTTCTTTGAAATTCCCCCCTCCCTCATCCCTCTCTCTGTCTGGGATTCCCATCACACACATGCTGGCCTGCTTGATGATGTCACACAGGTCTCTAAGAATCTCTTCTTTCCTTACTCTCTTTTCTTTCTATTGATTGGAAAAAGTCTACTGATCTATCTTCAAATTTCCCGATTCTTTCTTCTGCCAGATCAGATTTGCACTGAGCCCCTCTAGTGAAATTTTCATTTATTATTTATTGTACTTTTCAACTTTAGAATTCTGTTGATTTTTATAATTGCTATCTATTTGCTGATATTCTCTATTTGAAGAACCATCATTGTCACATTTTTTATTTAGTTCTTTGGACATACATATTTACGATAGCTTCTTTAAAGTCTTTATATGGTAAGCCCAACATCTCAGAGCATTTGTATAGATTCCCTCCTCCCCCATGTATGGCCACATTTTTCTGTTCATTTGCATGTCTTATTTTTTGTCAAAAACTGGACATTTTAGGTAAGAAATTTGTAGCAGCTCTGTGTTCTGATGTGCCACTGGACGGTGTTTTTTGTTGTTTTTGTTTGTATATTTGTTTGTTTAGTGACCTGCCTGGACTAATTCTGCAGAGTTTCTCTGCTACAGTATGTTGACCCTGATATTTCCACTCAGTTTATTTTCCCCTTTTATGTTTATTTCTAAGGCTGGTTTCCTAAGGTTTGCACCAGGGTCAACATAGCTTAGCATTCAGTCAATGACAGGTCAGAGGTGGTGATAAATGTCTTAAGACAGTAAGACTCCTACCCTCTCTTGATGGATCTGTGCCATTTAGATGGGTTGGAGAACACACTCAAAATTCAGACAGTTTACAAGACTGTCCTGGCTTTTGTTTTCCTGGGTTTTCTTGTATTTCCCTTGCACTTCTGCAAGACTTTCCTGGATTTATTTTCCTGTGTCTCCTCTGCATCTATGCAAGGCTTCATGTTCAGCTAGGAATAAGTAAATGACGAGGGCATTTGCCAGACTCTCCTGAGCTTACACAGCCTTCCAGACCACCAGTGTATGTGGGAGCTTACCAAAGTCCAAAGTATGTCTATCTCATTACCTGGATCTCCTTGCCAAACTTCCAGAAGGCCTTCTACTCAGTTGTCTGTTCAACCAGTATTGTAGCCCAGGCAACTGTGATGCTGGCATTCCCAACTAAGCTTTCCCCTTGGCCATGGTGCTTTTCTGGCTTCACTCCTAATCAAGTTAGTCCCTTTCGGCACCAAACCTGCTGGTTTTCACAGTTTACCCAGCCCAGACACAACTCCCCCCTGGAGCTGGAGGAGAGGACTTGGGAATTTCTCCAGGCTAAGATGTCACAGACTCCCACTCTTCTTATTAAGGTTTAATAGTTTTTCTTGGTCAGGCTTGGTATCTCACGCCTACAATCCCAGCACTTTGGGAAGCTGAGGCAGCAGGGGAGGATCACTTGAGGCCAGGAATTCAAGACCAGCCTGGGCGACATATCGAGACCCCCATCTCAACAAAAATATAAGAAAAAAAATTGTTTCTGGAGTTACACTGATCTAAGTTTGAATCCCAGATGTTCTATTTACTCCCTGTGTGAACATGGGGAAGTAACCAAACCTCACTGAATCTCAGTATCTTCATCTGTAAAACAGAGGAATGTATTAGTCAGATTTCATTAGGTAAGGCTGTGTCAGAAACAATCCTCAATCTCTGTGGCTTCTGAGCCAAAGGTTTATTTTTCACTCATCTGACATCTTAGATGTGGGTTGCTTCATTATCTTTTTCCTTCCAGGCTGAAGCAGCAGGCCCATCTGGGAGGGGCCATTCTCAAGAAAGAGGAAAAAGACGGAGACAGCAGGTGGAAATACATAATGGCTCCTAATGCTTCTGCTCAGATGTGGTGAAAAGACACTTCTGCTCCTATTTCATTGGCCAGAAGAAGGTCTTATGATCAAGTCTGACATTAGTGAGGCCAGAAAAAATATTCCTCCTATAGGATGAATTGCACTCACATGGCGACAGGTGATGATGTATAATTCTTACCTGGAAGAGAAACTTAATAGCTGGAAACAACAATATCACCTACCACAGGAGAATAACCACATCTTCCTTAGGGTTTTTGTGAGAATTAAATGAAGTTAAGCACTCCAATGCTTAACACAGTATTCTGCACTTAATAAGAGCGCAATAAATGTTAGATGCCATTATTATTATTATTATTATTATTACCCCCTGGTGCTGCTGAACGTTTTTCTCTTCACTGGACTGGGCTAAATCTAACTTGAGAGGAAGAAAAGCAGGCATTATAATGACTCCCAATATTTAATTTGGAGACAATAAAACATCGAGTCTAAGGGGCACAGCCTTTGGAGTAATGCGCACTCTTTATTAGGGCAGATAAGTTACTTAATCTCTTTGACCTTAGTTTTCCCAACTGGAAAATGAAGATACTTGGGGACTATGCTGTAGGCTTGTCATTACAGCAAAATTAGGCCAATCCTGTGAACATAGTATGTGCTGAGTATTTGTTGAATTACTGAATGTGGATTGAGACTCATTTCAAATATTCAGAGAGCATAACATAACCACAATATTGCTATCTGGTAAGCGCTTTATTGGCCTTTTCCCTCCTTTGGGTCTCAGCTCAAAATCGCCTCCTCAGAGAGACCTTCCCTGACCATCTGATTTAAAGTACTTCCCCTGCTTCCTGGCACCTCTCCCTGTTGTCTTGTCTTTACAGCTCTAGTAACGCTCTGAAATTATCTTATTCATTCACCGCTTGATGAAATTATCTTATTCATTCACCGCTTGATGTACTGTCTGCCACTAGAAAGTAAGCTCCATGAAATTAGGGACCATCTTTTCTGTATTCCCACCTGCTGCTGTGGGCCTCTGCATTCTCATCCGTAATACTAGCGGGCAGGTGGTGGGGAAAGGAGCAAGGTGAAGCCTAGCGGGTCCACCTGGGTCTCACAGCCGCCCAACTCAGGCTTCAAATTCCTTCCAGGCAGGCCACGGCCTCCGTCACCCACGTAGCCTGAAGCGAGGCCCCACCCCTTTGTGGGCGGGGCCTCCGGTGTTGTCGTGGCCGCACGCAGGCCGTCCTCCGCGGGAGGCGAGTCACGTCACACGCACGCAGGCCCTGTCTCACGCCCGGTCTCGCCGCGGAAGGAAGACGGGCGTGGCCAGGTGCGAGGCCCCCGCAGCCGCCGGCGCCGCCGCCTGAGTCGCCTACAGGTGCTGTTCTTCGCTCCCCGCCGCTCAGGCAGCTCGGAAGACACTCTGTTTTGGGGTCCTCGCCTCCCTTCCACGTCTCCCGGAAGCGGCAGCAAGGCCTAGGCCAGTCGGGGAGGAGGTTTACTCAGCCTGGCCCTGCTGCGGGCCAGCGGCTGGGGGGCCGCGGTGCAGCCGCTCTGGAGTCCTCAGGTGAGGCGGAGGCGAGGGCCCACTGGACGAGACGGGTCCATTTGGGGGTGCTAACGGTCCTGGATCGGGGACGTCGTCCCTTCAGCGGAGACGCTGGTCACCCCGCCCTCCTCTGGGGTCGCGCTCACCTTCGCCCTGTTCGGGGCTGGGGAAGGGAGCGAGAGAGACCCCTTGGCCTTCATTCGACGTTGTTTACTGTCCTTCCCTTCCCTCCCTCCTCCCAGATCCCCGCTCGGGCTGGCCGTTCATCCCGCCCCAGAGGCTCGAACGAGGTGGGTGGGGAGCGGAGTGGGCGTCTGTACTCGCCTGCCTGGGATCCACCGGCTGGGCCTGGCGCACTAACCTCCAGCCTCCTTCCTTTGCTCACACCTGGCCTTCGAAGCAGGCCCTGCGACCGCAGTCTCTAGACCCTTCCCATCCCCATTCTGCGCACTCTCTGCCTCCGGGCAGTGCCAAAGGAATTACTTGAGGGCTTTGCACCTCTGAAGTCTGATCGAGCTGTTTGTCAATGGGGCAAGTGCCCAGGGCTCATCTTAGTGTTGGTCTAGTTTGGTAATCAACGTTAAAGTACATGCTGTTGTTTTTAAAGCCCTATTAACTTTAAAATGGTAGAAATTAAGAACTGTTTTGATTGTTTTATTAGGTGACATAATTTGCCCTCAGTCACCATCAGTGTTTACTCGAGAACAATACTTTACGTCTATGTGGAGTTTTATATGTTACAAAGCATTTCACCTCCATTTTCATTTGATTTTTGCATAGACTCTGAGACACACAGGCGCGTAATAGCCACATTTTTGTAAAGAACAGGTTTAAAGGGTGAGTTTCTTGAAGTTATTTCGATTTTAAGAGGCTAGATGTGGGGAGGTGAAGGTTAAAAGGTGGGTTTGGCACTAGGCTCACTTAGATTTGAGTATCTGAGCGGCCATCTAAACTCTGGGATCTTTCTAAACCTTTTCCACATTTGTTAAAGAAAAAAAAAAGGTATTCCTACTTACCGCATAACGTCGTTGTGAAAATTACATGTGGTAGAGATACATGTGTACATATGCACAGCATCTGGTGCATAAAAATCAATTCCATTCAGTATTTATGAGTGCCTACTGTTTGCTGGACACTGGGAATTCACTGGAGAGCAAAAGACATGGCCATTATCCAACCACTCTCCCTCCCTCCCCAAAAAGGAGAGAGAGATTTAAAAAAAAAAATTATAAAGCACGAAGGGCTGTGAGGCAAAAGAACAGGGTATGTACACAGAATGATTAACCTTTGATGGAAAGGAGAACTCTGAAGCAGATGACATTCAAGTAAAAACGAAGAACAAGAAGATTAACCATGAAAGAGTTCTTGGCAAAGGGAATTATGTGCACATTCAATAAATGGTTGTTGACTTTTTTGTAGTGCTCTTTAATATCATGAGGATTAATAACCTCATTACTTTGGTTTGTTGTGGCACACAGTAAGTACTCAAATATATGTATGGAACAAGTGGTAATGCAATCATTTTTTATTCTGAACTTAGCTTAATGTACACATGGTATATATTGAGTATTTGAATTATTGAAAATGTACTTTAGACAAATTATGTGTGTGCACACCTAATATTATCCATAATAGTGCTGCAGTTTAACATTAAGATAACTTTTGTATTTATCAGAAGGAAAAGTTGTTTTCAAGTTTTGGCACCTTAAAACAAACTTGAATGAATTATTTTTATTTGGTTGTACTGGAATTTGCCATAGTAATTATTCGCTATTTGGATGCTGTATTAATTTGCTAGGACTCCTGTAACAAAGTACCACAGACTCGTTGGCTTGGACCACAGAAATTTATTTTCTCACAATTCTAATGGCTAGAACTCTGAGATCAAAGTGGTGTTGGCAGAGGTGATTTTTTTCTGAGGCCTCTTTCTTTGGCTTTCAGATGGCTGCCTTCTCCCTCTGTCGTTACATCTTCTCCGTGTATGTCTGTGTGGAAATTTCCTCCTCTTGTGAGGATACCAGTCATGTTGGATTAGGGCCCACCCTAATGACTCATCTTAATTACCTCTTTAGAGACCCTGTCTCCAAAAACAGTCACATTGTAAGGTTTGGGGGTTAGGACTTTAACATAGGAATTTTGAGGGGATACATTTTAGCCCATACCAGCTGCTTTTGCTACATTAAGATTTGCCCTTCATTGAAATAATAATAATAAAAACAGTGGTAGTTGTAGTAGCAGCAATTAAAATTAGTGCTTATTATGTGCCAAGCATTTTGCAAAGTTTTAAAAAATATTTCATCTTAAAACCATTCTATAAGATAAGCTTTCTCAGCTTCACTTAAGTAGTTTGCTCAAGTTTACTTAGCTAGTAAGAGGTAGGGTCAGGATTTCAACCCAGGATATCTGACTCCAGAATCTTGTCTTAATTGTTGTACTCTGCTGTTATGCCACACTGATCATTTTATGTCCTTTTTACAGGTTCATCGATAGGATTGTTTTGCTGCCATCATGTCTTGGTTTGCTGATCTTGCTGGAAAGGCAGAAGATCTTTTAAACCGAGTTGATCAAGGGGCTGCAACGGCTCTCAATAGAAAAGAGAACACTAGCAACATCAAATATAGCAAAAATGCGGACTATCCTGAACTTCACCAGCAAAATACAGATTTGACTTATCAGACTGGACCTAAAGCCACTTACATTTCCTCAGCAGCTGATAACATTCGAAATCAAAAAGCCACCATCTTAGCCGGCACTGCAAATGTAAAAGTAGGATCTAGGACACCAGTGGAAGCCTCCCATCCTGTTGAAAATGCATCTGTTCCTAGGCCTTCATCCCAGTTTGTGCGAAGAAAAAAATCAGAACCTGATGATGAGCTGCTATTTGATTTTCTTAATAGTTCACAGAAGGAGCCTACTGGAAGGGTAGAAATCAAAAAAGAAAAGGGCAAGACACCTGTCTTTCAGAGCTCTCGGACATCAAATGTCAGTTCTGTGAACCCCAGTGTAACCACCATCAAAACCACTGAAGAAAATTCTTTGGGGAGCCAAACCCATGGTAGTTAATGGGTCCTCTGTTTCTTTTAGACTTAAGCAAATTGGATGTGTCATCATAGCCTAAAATGTTCTGATAGTGTTTCTTATCCAGTGTTACAGGGTGTGTCCCCACTGGTGTGAGAGCAGGCTGTCTGCAAATGTCTGGTGTAAACAAGGGAGACAGCACTGAATGCTATTAGTCAATATACAGTTACAGCAGGGACCTTTGAATGTTGTCTGTAGGGTAACTTTACCCAATCCAGCATCTAAAAAATTATGTCAAATTTGATTCTCTAAGACATTTTAAGATTTTTTTAAAAAATTTGAAAGAAAATGTATAATTTTGGATTTGGGACTATCTCAATTTATTTCTTTTTATTACCGGGATTATAAAAATTAGGAGGAGGCTATACTGTACATATTTTCTGGGTTTTGTGGGGTCCTCTCTGCCATTCTCCAGAAATAAAGCTGAGAAATCGAACTTTGATCCCAGTTGAATTGTTGAAGGTATTGACCTAGTAGTGAAGTAAGAGCTTACAATTCTGGTTTTCAGTTGTTTAATTCATTGTGAAATTACCTCTACAAGTACATCTTCTCAGCTGCAACATGAGGTTAAGTGTTGTAAAACAGCGATAAACGTGATAGGTTTTTGCAGGGATTCTTTGTAGAGTTTATGATTAAGGGAAGCTTAAATGTTATACCTCCCCTCACTGTCTTGGCTGTTAGTGAATAAAATCTATCTTGTATGTCCAAGATAAAAAGTTATATAGAACCAGGGGTTTGGGGCTTTCAAGATAAGGGCATGTAGTAGCAGTAGATTAATATGTTCACACACTCCTAAATTTCTTCTCAACTCTCTTTTGATTAATTGTACAAAGAGCCTACTGGGTGCAAGGATTCAGAAGTGTCCAGTGGGTAAGATACACATGTAAACAGATAATTTACCTGTAGTAAATGCACTGACTGAAGTATGGCCAGAGTGTTGTGCAACAGAAGAGGAAGTAACTAACTGCTTCAGGTATTCAGGAAAGGATTCACAAAGGGTCTATTTTGAGCTGGATCTTAAAGGGTGAATAGGAGTTTGCCAGGTAAAAAAGGAAAGGGATTAGAGACAACATACCATGCAGAGAGAACAAATTCTTAAAGGGTTGGTAGAGTAGAAAAAGGTTGTAAGAATTAGAAACTCCTGAGTATGAGATGGAGAAAAATGAAGCTAGCAAAGAAAGTTGGGACCTGTTTCTTAAGACCCTTGTGTAACACTGTTACTTGTTTAAACCCATTAAACCTATAGATCATTGTTAAAGATTGGTCCCTGAACAACTTGCATTACAGTCACTTGTGTGATAAATAGAAAATAAATTATTAGATGCCTCCTCTGACTTCCTGAGTCAGGTTTTCTGGGGATGGAGTCAGGGCATGTGAATTTTTTTGTTCTTTATGTGGTTTTTAGGCCAATAAAAGTTGAAAGTGACCACCGTAGGCAGTGTGATGCTAGTCGAGGTCTTTAAGCCAATAGTTGACATGCATTATTTTTCTACTTTTAAGGAAAACAACTTGCATTTAATTGTAAAGGATGGACCAAAGGGATCCTGGTTGGCAGGGAAATGAACTAGAACCAGTTATAGTACACAGGTTATAGTTATAAAAATTATTTCTCTTGAGTAGGGTCTCTCAACCTTGGGACTGTTGACGTTTTGGGCTGAATAATTCATTGTCGTGGGAAGCTTTCCTGTCCTTTTTAGGATGTTTAACAGCATCCCTGGACTCTTGGTCCATTAGATGTCAATAGCACCACCAGTTGTGACAACCAAAAATGTCTCTACACATTGCCAAATGTCCCTTACAGGGCAAAATCACCTCAGGTTGAGAACCAGTGCCCTAGGATGTCTAGAAATGTGTAGAAACGGAATTGCTGAGTTTTAGGGTGTGACTACATTAATAAAGCAAAGGTGATTTTCCACAAAGGTTGTACCAATTTATACACTAACCAGCTGTGGTTAAGAATTCCATTCTTACCAACATTTAATTTTTTCAAGATGATGTTTTATGGCTTGCTAATCAAGTTTGTCATTGTTTTTATTTCCTTCATTACTAGTGTGGTTGAGCATCTTTTCAAATATTTGACTATTCAAGTTTCATTTTCTGAAAAGTGCCTATTCAATCTTATTACTTTTTTCTGTTGGATCATTCATTCGTCTTTTTCCCTATTGATACATAGACATTCTTTATACATTCTAACTGCTAATTCTTTCTCATCCTCTTCCAGTTTTACCTTGGTTCTCCCTCCTCCCACGGTGTCTCAATGAATAGAAGTTTTTAATGTACATGAATTTATCAGTCTTTTCCTTACGGCTTGTGTTGTTTGTGTCTTAGAAAACTTTCTCTACCCTAAGGACATTTTTGTATATTATATTATCTTCTATAATGTGAGGTAGGCATCCAGTTCCATTTTTTTCCCATATGGAAATCAGCTATCCCAGCATCATTTATTGAAAATACTGTCCCTTCCCTACTGATTTGCAGTACCAC
>NW_012151019.1:1245341-1249055 GCF_000956105.1 Propithecus coquereli
GCTGTTAATCTTCATATTTTTCTGGACATACATTTAGATTTTCAACAACACAGTCATGCATCTGTGCATTACAACTTTTTGTTTCCTCTCAGCCCTTTTATCTTTTTTTTTTTTTTCCCCAAGAGATGGAGGGGGTCTCACTGTATTGTTTAGGCTGGTCTTGAACTCCTGGCCTCAATTGATCCTTTCACCTGGGCCTCCCAAAGTGCTGGGATTACAGGAGTTAGCACCTGGCTCACGTATTTTTATTCTTTTTTATTGCGTAGTATTTTATTATATGGATATACCACAGTTTATCCATTTTCCATATGGACATTGAGATTGTTTCCAATTTTTGTTTATTGTGAATAAAGTTGCTGTGAACAGTTTTGTACTTGGCTTTTTGTAGGCAAATGTTTTCATTTCTCTTGGATGAATACTGAGGCGTAGAATTTCTGCATCAAACTGTAGGTGCATGTTTAATTTCATAAGAAGTTGTGAAACCTTTTTCCACAGATGTACCATTTTGTAGTCCCATTAGCAATGTATGAGAGTTACAGTTGCTCTGTATTCTCACCAGCATGTGGTGTTTTTAATTTTTAGCTATCATAGCAGGTGTGTTTTGGTTCTCACTGTGATCTTAATTTGCATTTCCTTGATCACTAAAGATACTGAGAACTTTTTCATTTGATTATTTACCATTTGTTAATCTAACTTGGTAAAGTGTGTAAAGCCTTTTGCCTATATAGTTATTGTTTTAGTTGGTTTTATCATTTGGATATAGTTTTTAATCACATAATTTTTAGAGTAATTAAAAGTATACTTGCATTACATTTAGTAACAAAAGCAAGATTAATCTGAATTCATGCATCTCTTATCTCTTTGGGTAAGACATTTTAGATTCCAGTTTCATATATAACAAATTGCTGTGACCTTTATTTACTCTCCTTGCCCACAGCTGATCTTTCAGTTCCTTCTCAATACTTTCAATGTTGGAACTTCTCCCCTTTTTTCCCCCAAAAAACATTGGAGACAAAGGGAGTCTGAAACCCTTGTTGCCTGAACATAACCACTCAAATTATCTCTGGTTTTCTCCTTCCCGGAGCAATATTCTAATATTCTCTATTGCCATTCATTCAGTGTATCCAGACTTCGAAAAATCTTAGAGGTCCATAGGCTCCACTTATGAGAATGGATTTTCATCAGAGGGAAACCTATTGAGAATTTAAGTTTACTTTTTATGGTATTTTAGCTACAGCCATCAACTTGAGCCAAAAGGCAACCAGCCTACCAAAGTAAACTACTGACACATATGTGGTGAGCATGCCAATGTAATGAAAATGTATTCTCTTTTTACAGAAGCTGCTAATAATTCAGATTCTGGCCTAGAAGGCCAAGAGGAGTCTTCGAAGGAAATTGCATCATCAAATGCTGCCTCCACTGATCACAACCCAACACCTAATGATGATGGCAAATCACATGAACTATCTAATCTTAGGCTGGAGAATCAATTACTGAGGAATGAAGTTCAGTCTTTAAATCAAGAAATGGCCTCATTACTTCAAAGATCTAAAGAAACTCAAGAGGGTAGAGCCTTATTTAAATTGTTCAAGATTAGAAATTTAACTTTCAAAACTAAAACCTTTACATTTACACAATTAGGAATAGTTTAGATGAGACTTAAAAAATGGTATTTTCATAGAAATGTGGGGCTTAGATTTGGAAATGGTACCACTGGTCCTCCCACCAACCTGAAACAGAATATTGGCTTGTTAGGGTCATTCTTTAGGAACCATGACATTTAAGAACTGAGAGTAACTAAACATTAGTAATTGTCTAGTTTGTTTATTTATTCTAAACTTTCAAGGGGGACTGTTCCATTAACCAAAGGTGGGATTAAACAAAATAGTGGACACTAACATGTAGGGGTATAGAATTGCTGTTCCAGAAGGCATTAAATATATATGGAATTCACTTTGAATAGTGCCCTCGGGAATTGTGCAATGAGATGGCTCCAGAGTGGAAAACCTCGAATTCCTCTGAAATGGGTAATTAAAAAGGAAATAATCTCATAACTGAGGTAGTAACAGGGGAATGTGAGAATGTTAAGTGTGGCTGAGGAAAAAACAAGAGACACATTTGCTGCCTTGGTCCTTGGGGCTAATTAGAAAGGAGTAGGGGAACAGTGGGAAAAGCTTTGCCAAGGCATGGATGGAAGTCCAGAAGAGCAGAATAGGAAGATGGTTTAAGACTAACTAGTATGGCTGACTTAGAAAAAGCTTTACATTACCAAGACTAAATTTAGACAATAGAAACTGAACTTTTCCTGAGACCCTGTAAAGTTCACTTCGGTGTTGAGAAAACTTTTATTTTTTTTGTGGCAAACTGCAATTACAGATGGTGTATGAGGATGTGGAAATGCCATTGTATTCTGAAATAGAGCACTGCATTGCTTTTTTTGCACTGATTTCCTAGGTTAAAAGAATAACATCTACAATATTGTTTTTTCCTGGAGATACAAAGCATTTAGGAGCAAAAACCCAAACCCAGTTGATATGGTATTAATACTGTGCTGTCAACTCGATTTGGTTTTTGGCTCCCAAATGCTTGATGATGTATCTCCAGGAAAAAACAACGTTGTAGAAGAGCAGCTAGCTTCATGCCCCTTTCTAATCTAATAACTGTAATGTAGGTGTGAATATTGGCTTGGAAAATAGATGTCCCATTTGGGGACAAAAAAATATTGAAGATGTTCGTAAGCTCCTGATTTTGGCAATAAGTAAGGTACTAAAAAGACTCGACGAAGGAACTGTATGTGCTCTGAAAAAGATGTGTTTGGTTTTGCTTGTATAGAGAAATTTCATTTTTTTGTAGAGTTAAACAAAGCAAGAGCAAGGGTTGAAAAGTGGAATGTTGACCATTCAAAGAGCAATCGAATAACTCGAGAACTCCGAGCGCAAGTAGATGACCTGACTGAAGCGGTGGCTGCAAAGGATTCTCAGCTGGCAGTACTGAAAGTGAGACTCCAGGAAGCTGACCAGCTACTGAATACTCGCACAGAAGCGTTAGAAGCCTTACAGATTGAAAGATCACGGTAGGTAATTCAATTAATAATGAAAAAAGCAAGGTAGAATGGTTCTCTCCTCCCAGTACAAGTAATGGTAAGCATTGTGGTGTATCCTATCTTATGAAAATTTAGCTTTTTGGAAATTTACAAGAGGGAAAATTTGTTTCAGTAGTGTTGGAAATGTGTATGATTAAAATGGATCCATTGTTTGAACCTTGAGATGCAGTGTTAGCGAATTCTGAATTTAAAAGTATTTGAATAATGTCATTGATCTTCAATATATAGTGTGTGCTTAAATTTGGATATCTAAAAATATAAATTACATTCCGTTAGAAAGGGAAAAGATTTCTCTAAGAATGTTTTAGTCAGATCACCTTTTTTATGCTTGACTAACAAGCTGACGCTCTAAGTTATTCTACCTTATCTCTTGTACGCTGTGGAAATGAGTTATTTCACATGATGCATTCTCTTTTAGAATAATACAGGATCAAAGCGAAGGTAGTAGCCTACACAATCAAGCTCTGCAAACACTTCAGGAGAGACTACATGAAGCGGATGCCTCTCTGAAGAGAGAGCAAGAGAGCTATAAACAAATGCAGGTTAGAATGGGAGGCAACAGATTTCTGTTGTTATTTGGACAAGGAAAAATGACTTTATGCTGTTTCATA
>NW_012151019.1:1249105-1250472 GCF_000956105.1 Propithecus coquereli
AAAAAAAATAGAAAGAAATTAGTTGGATAACTAAAAATATATATGGAAAAAATGAGCCGGGCATGGTGGCACATGCCTGTAGTCCCAGCTACTTGGAAGGCTGAGGCAGAGGGATTGCTTGAGCCCAGGAGTTTGAGGTTGCTGTGACGCCATGGCACTCTAGCCTGGGCAACAGAGTGAGACTCTGTCTCAAAAGAAAAAAAAAAAGAAAAAAAAATGGTATCTCAGGGTAATTTAAACTTATATTTCCCTGACTTTGTGTAAGACTGAGCATCTTTTCACAGTGTTTAGGAGCCCTTTGTAATTCTTTGCTGAGAACTGTTTTGTTGCTGTATTATTGATCTTTTTTAAAAATCAGTTTGAGGACCTCTTTATATGTTGGTGAGATTAGCCTTTTGTCTATAATATGAATTGCAAGTAATTTTTCCCAGTTTGCTATTTGTCTTTTAGTTTGCATAGGGCTTTTGTTTTGTTGCCATGCAGAAGTTTAATTTTGATGTAGTCACCTTTATCATTCTTTTCTACCAAAGCTTCTGGATTTTCAGTCATGGTGTCCCACATTCTGAAATTATAAAGAAATTTGCCTGCGTGGTTGCCATCTAGTATTTTTATGGCTTCATTTTTGCATGTAAATCTTTGATCTGTTAGGAATTTATTCTGGTGTGTGAAGTTAGGTATGGGATCAACTTTATTTTCTTCCATATGGCTACCTAACTGTCCCAGTACCATTTTTTAAAATAGTTTATCTTTTCTTTATTGATTTGAGATGTCATTTTTATCATGTCCTAAAATTCTCAAGGTATCTAGATCTGTTTCTGGATTTTATTCTCTTCTATTCCTCAATTTGTCTGTTTATGCATTAGTACCAAATTGCTTTTAATTTCTGAGATTTTATATGTTTTCATATCTTTATAACTAGTTCCCCTTTTCAGTATTTTCCTGGCTGTTCTTTTTTGCAGTTTTCCATGTGAACTCCAGAATAATCTTATGTAGCTTTAAAAAAAAAACCAAGCTCTTGTTTTTATAGAGGTCATGTCAAATTTATGAATTAACTTGGGGAGAATTGACATCTTCATGATGTCTTTTTATCTAAAAGATGGTATGACTTTTTATTTGTTCCAGTATTACTTTGTACTCTTTAGAAATGTTTTAAAGTATTCTTTATATATGTTTTGCACACCTATTGTTAAATTTCTTTCTTTTTTTTGCTATTGTTTTTGGGGTCTTTCTCCCATTATATCTTCTACCTGCTTTAGATAAAGCTATTGACTTTTATAGATTATTTTGTACTCTACCTCTTTACTGGATTCTTACTGTTTTCCTTTATTTTTTCTCACGTACTTTGCATATTTTCTAATGTGACTTCT
>NW_012151019.1:1250522-1252833 GCF_000956105.1 Propithecus coquereli
ATATGTTTCAAAGCTAAATGATATAATAAGTGTGATATAAACATTTATCACAGAGTGAGTTTGCTGCTCGCCTTAATAAAGTGGAAGCAGAACGTCAGAATTTGGCAGAAGCAGTTACTGTGGCAGAAAGAAAATACTCAGAGGAAAAGAGGAGAGTTGATGAACTGCAGCAGCAAGTCAAGCTGTGTAAGTCGAACTTGGAGTCCTCTAAGCAGGAATTGATTGACTACAAGCAAAAAGCTACTAGAATACTCCAGGTAAGCGTGAATCGTACACTTTTGGATGTTAAGATGTGCCACTTAACTGAGAGACACCTTGAGACCATGTAGATACTGTGAAATGATGTGTTTGTGTTTGTCTGGATTGGCTCCCTTCAGGTGCCTTGCTCTACTTAGAAATTTTATAAAAAGGACAAAATGTCTCTTGTTCCTGCTGCTTTTTTTTTTAATTCATTCTGCCACTATCCAGTTTAGGTCTTCAACCTATTACCTTAATCACTGTGATGATATTAACGTTTATTGTTAAGCAGCTGTTTTATTCTTCCTCGTCGATCCCCTATTGAATTTTTTGCAGCAAAAGCTGTAGGCCTCATTCAGCTCTCAGAATCACCTCACCTAGCTTTTTTCTCCTCCCCTTAGAGCTAAGGTGACCTTACCCTCTACCAAAAAAGATTACAGTCATCTAATGCAGTTTTCAACTTCTCTTTCCTTTGCCTCTCCTGTCAGATGGAAAACGTGTCCTTTCATTTTCTAGGATGATTTTTCTCCCTGTGCATTGATCCCACTTCCTCCCGCCTCAGTAAAGCCCTTTTTCCATAAGTCGATCCCCTTTCTTCTTGTGTGTCCCTCTCTGCTGCCTTCTGGCTCAGTTTACTCAAGAGCACATGGTTACTTGGTGGAAGAATGAAGACTAGATTTGGGACTGCTGCCTAAGAAATAGTCTCTTTTAGCTTCGTGACCACTTTGAACTATTTCCTTGTCCTCTTTTCTTTCAATGCCACGCTTACCAGAATTGTATATATGCTGTCTTCATTTCTGTAGAACTTGTTAACTTTAACTCCTTCATATAATTTCTGTCCCTACTACATTTCTGAAACTATCTTCTCCATAGTCTTTAATGGCCTAAATATATATTCTTTGTCCTTTTCTTAGTTTCCGCATACTTGATTTTGGTAGAGCTTTTGGTACTGCTAACCTTCCCACCTTCTTGAAACTCCTGCCTTCTGCGCCACTAAAACCACCTCGGCTCTCTTTTTGTCATCTTCGCCTGCTGTTTCTGTCTCCCTTGTGCTCTCTTCCTAATGTCCAAGCAGTAACAGTCCTCTTAAGTTGTCCTAAACTCTCTTTCATTGTTCTTTCTTCCGTTGCATTGTCATATACTCACTGCTTCTGTCTGTCACCTCCATGTGACTTCAGGCATGTCTCTAACCTCCTGACCCCAGTTTCTAGCTGGTTGTTGTACAGGCGTGGGGTGTCCCAACCCCCAAACCAGCTTCTCCTTCATTCTCCTGTTGTGGTAAATATTATTGCCATCTGGCAGTAAAGCTTGAAACCTCAAGTCATTTTTGACTCCACTTTTTTCCTTTAGCCACAGTCTCCTGTTGGCTGTGAACACCTTTTTGATTCCACCTCCATGAACTATCATATCTATCTCCTCCAAACCCATTTTGCTAATTATTTTTGTTGTATCATTTTAATTTGTTCATTCATTGAAAAGGTACTTATTTTAGCATCTAACTATTCACTAGGTCTTACGATAGGTGCTAAGAATACAAAGCTCAAAAGACATGTCCTCTTCCTTTAAGGGAATGTTCATTTTAATGGAAAGAAACTGAGGTAATTGATATAATAAAGTTATCGATGCAGTACAGTGGGAGCTTAGAGAAGAAGCCCTTAAAATTTGCCTGGGGCTGTCAGAGATCACTGCACTGAGGAGATGCTGTGTGAAGAGAAACTTGAAGGATGAATAGGGAGACTCATGATAGGGAAAAAAGCATGGGAAGAAAGTATATGAGAAAAATTTTACTTATAATAAGTGTTTAACTATAGCATGATCGTGGAGACTAAAATCCAAGGACATGGTACAGCAGGCTCCACTGCATTTTTATCCTACGGATTTAATACTCTACGGACTTTCTTTGGAGATAATAATTGGAATGTTTCCATGGTGGGTTAGTTTCTGTATGGCAGATGATATTTAACATACAAGCTAATCTCTACTTTGCTTAAACATATCTCTTTTTTTAAATAATAGTCTAAGGAAAAATTGATTAACAGCTTAAAGGAAGGCTCTGGTTTTGAAGGCCTAGATA
>NW_012151019.1:1256713-1258456 GCF_000956105.1 Propithecus coquereli
TTTCCAAAGTAGTAAGAGAAAAACTCACCAAGTAGCAACCTGCAGGGTACATCATAGGCTGTTTTAGATAATTAAGTTATAAGAGTAGCTGTCCTTTCAGAAATTGCATTTTAATTTATTCACAGAACTCTTATATATTAAAAGGCAACAATTTGATATTCTTGATGGTTAGCGAGATAATTTTCATTTTATCATGGCAGATGGTTTTGCCGTACCTCTTCCCAGTGCCCTTTTTAAAACAAGGGAGTTAAATAAAGGAAAATGGAGCCGAATGTACCTGTGGGCTATTTATCTAGTAATCAGATGTTTTAGATGTGAAGTATTTAATCTTGGGATCGAACAGTCCTTTAGTGCTCCTTATTAACTTAAGTAATTTCAACCTTAAATTTTTGCGAGCCCAGAACTTGAAAGAAATCAGGCATACCTTCTTGTAAAGTGTGATTCTCCTACCCTCGTTACCTGTCTAATGGTCTCTTTTCTTATTTATCTCGATTTTTTCAATTTATGAAATGAGCAGGTTGAGCTAAGTGTCTAAGGGAGTCTCTAGCAGTTTACTTCTGTATCACCTTTACTGCTTCAGACAGCTGCTATGTGCTGCTGCTTTACTCGTTTACTGTCTGCACAATTAAGCATAAAGCTTTTGAAAGTGCTTAATAGCTCTAATTACTCTTTCTTTCCCATTCTACATTGTATTTCAGTGATTTGGGCATATTTTTGGATCGGCATGTGCTTAGCTCTTAGATTCTGGCCTGACTCTGACTCAGTGTATCTGTTGCACAAACTACCAATGCATTCATGCAGTTGTTAGTAAATCTGCAATTATTTCTTTTTTTCCCTCTGACTGTCTTCTCTCGGTGCTGGAGCAAAACGGGTACAAGATATTGCCTGATACAAATAAGCACAGGAAAAGCTGTTCAACATCACTGTTAGGGAAATGCAAATTGAAATCACAATGAGATACCACTATATACCCACTAGAATAGCTACACTTATAAAGACTGACAATACCGAATTGTTAGCAAGGGTGTGGAATAACTGGAACTCTCTTATTGAGGGTGGGAATACAAAATGAATGGTACAGCTATTTAGAAAACAATGCAGAAAACAATTTGGCAAGTTTTTTCCTTTAAGTTGAACACTTATGATATGATCCAGCAGTTCTATTCTGTCCAACAGTTCTATTCTTACGTATTTACCAAAGAAAAATGAAAATACAGGGCCACATAAGGACTTGTGCTTGGATATTCATAGCAGCTTTATTCAGAAAAGCTGAAAACTAAAAAGAACCTAAATATCCATCAGGGATGAATGGATCAACAAGTTATGGTATATCCATGCAATGAAATATTATTCAGCCATAAAAAGGAACAACTATTGATACATGCTACAACATGGAGGAATTTCAGACAAATTATGCTAAGTGAAAAAAGCCAGACACAAAATATGACATACTATATGGTTCTGTTTATATGACATTCTGCAAGAGGTAAAACTGTCACGGTAGAAAGCAGGTAAGTGGTTGTCAGGAGATGGGGGAAGGGGATTGAATGCAGAAGCCACGGGAGAACTTCTTGACGTGATGGAAATGCTCTATGTCATGATTGTGATAGTGGTTACACACTTGTCAAAACTCATCTAATTTTATACTTAAAAACTGGGGTGAATTTTATTGTTTGTAAATTAGACCTCAGTAAACTTGATTTTTATGTAATGGTATTGTCTGATAGTATAAAAAGGAAAAAT
>NW_012151019.1:1258506-1259872 GCF_000956105.1 Propithecus coquereli
ATTTTCTTACCCTTTCTCAAAAGTTTATGAAAACTATAATAAAAAGTATTTATTAGGTCTAGCAAAATGGACAAATTGTTAATAATTACAATAGCTATCATTTACTAAGCACTTAAGTTCTAGATACTGCACCAAGCACTTAACATATAGCCTTACATTTATTTTTTACTGTAACCCTGTAAGGGAGATGATGGTATTCTCATTTTATAGTTGAAGAAATTTAGGCATAGAGAAGGAAAGTAACTTGCTGTAAGTCTGGTAAAGTGGCAGAGCCAGGATTAGAACCCTAGTCTAACTCCAGAACATGTGTTTTTAACCACAGTCCATACTGATATAGTCAAATTAGTGACAAAGATTAATCTACCTTCTACTAACCCTGAAAGCTCAAAGGTAAGGAAAAATAATTGTAGTTATTGTTTTTTTTCCTCTGAATCCAAAAAGTTGTGTAAGTTTAGACAATTGCATTGTGATTATCTGGGAGTGTTGTTAATCTGAATTCTTTCAAACAATGTTTGACATTCCAGAGTATAAAACAGAATGTACCACAAGATAACAAGCAAAATTAAGATGTCAGTTTTAATCTCCTATAGTGCATATGAATAGACTCATGCTTAACACATATAGGGAAAATACAGAAACCTGGAGCTATGTTCTTTGCCACTAGGATATTTGACAGGAAGTACAGCAGGTGTCTTTTTAGTTTGAAGAAGTGAGAGTAAGAAATATGGGAAAATGTAAAAATTGGTAATAATAATAAAGCTAAAAGAAGAAAATTATATGCTAACCTCAGTTCATATGGGAAAAAGTTACAGTCTTACCATATGTTGATTACTGGGACACACATGCACACAAAAACCTAATTATACCTGCAATTTCAGGGGACTAATGCAGTGAAGTCCTTTTTAGTGTTATATTTCTGTTCTTTTTGAAATTGTTAGCTTTTGAATAGAAACATAAGTCTACTAATGAGCCACGGTATACTCGTAGCCATGAAATCAGATGGCTTATGTGCTGCGGCAGTTGTAGCATCCTGCTCATTCCGCTCACTGTTAGCTGTAGTATATAATGGTGAAGTTATATATTCCTTATAGACTGAAACCATGACTCAATCATCTTCATTGCTCCATGCCTGCTGAGCTCAGTTCATGGCACATAGTGGTTGCTCAGTAGATGTTGAACTGAATGGTTAATTATTGCTTTTACATGTTAGATTCTTCTTTTTAGGATGTAGAGACTCAGCAGGTTAATGAAGCAGAATCAGCAAGAGAACAGTTACAAGATCTGCAAGACCAAATAGCTGTACAAAAAGCATCTAAACAAGAACTAGAATCAGAATTGGATCGACTGAAGCAGGTAAGGATTTTAG
>NW_012151019.1:1259922-1261134 GCF_000956105.1 Propithecus coquereli
TGGGCTATCTTTTCAACAGGTGAAAATAGTTCAACCCTGAAAGTAAATATCATGTAATATGCTTAATTTAAATTTGAATGTTTTACTTAACACAGTATATCCAAAGTATTATCATCTCAACGTGTAGTTAATATTACAAATTATTAATAAGATAGGATACATTCTTTTTCGCATACTGATTCTTTAAAATGTGGTGTAATTTACACTTAAAGCATGTCTCAATTCAGTCATTAAGTTTTCTTTGGGAATATTTGATCTCTATTTAGATTTCACAAAATTTATAGGTGAACAAGTAGATTCACATACCCAAGCTTTTCTAAACATACTCAGAAGTTTTCCCAGAACAGGCAGTTAAACATAGAGTTACCACATGACCCAGCAGATCTACTCCTAGGTATATACCCAAAAGAATTGAAAATACATGTCCACATAAAAACTTGTACACTAATGTTTATAGCAGCATTTTTCATAATAGTCCCATCCTAGGAGTAATACAAATGTCTGTCAGTGGCCGAATAGATAAACAAACTGTGGTATATCCATGCAAGGAAATATTATTCAGCCATAAAAAGGAATAAAGGATTGATACATGGTACAACATGGATGAACCTTGAAAACACAGTAAGTTAAAGGAGACAGACACGAAAGGCCACATATTATATAATTCCATTTATATGAAATGTCCAAAATATGTAAATCCATAGAGAAAGAAAGTAGATTAATGGTTGCTAGAGGCTGGGGAGAGGGAGGAATGAGTAGAGGATTTTGTGAGAGGAATGAATTGAAATATTCTGGAATTAGATAGTGGTATTGGTCACGTAAATTGGTGAATATACTGAAAACCACTGAATTATACACCTTAAAAAGGGGAAGTTTATGGTGTGTCACTTATATCTCAATAAATCTGTTATTTAAAGTTTCCAATAACAGAATTGAGTGTTAGTTGTTACGTTTCCATTTAAATTAATTATAGTGAGTGAACTTAAAATTTTAGTTCCTTGGTTGCATTAAATGTATTTCCCATTCTCAATAGACTTCAGCAGTAGTCCTCTTGCTCCTTTTCTCCAAAATAGGAGTTGAACTCGGATCAGAAGTTTGTGCGCAGGATAGACGTAGTGGTGCGTGCCTGTAGTCCCAGCTACTCAGGAAGCTGGGGTAGGAGTATTGTTCAAGGCCACCCTGGGCAACATAGTGAGACCCTGTCTCTTAAAG
>NW_012151019.1:1273739-1274696 GCF_000956105.1 Propithecus coquereli
GTTACAAGATCTGCAAGACCAAATAGCTGTACAAAAAGCATCTAAACAAGAACTAGAATCAGAATTGGATCGACTGAAGCAGGTAAGGATTTTAGATTGATGATTCCTGAGGAAGACTCTGTCCTCTAGTAGTCATATAAGGAGACCTAGTAAAGAAGCTTACTGAAATTCTTAGAGCATGAGCTCAGACTTTATAGGTCCCTGCCACTCTTCTTGGTTTTTTGTTGTTGTTTTTGTTTTTAAGAGACAAAGTCTCACTCTGTTGCCCAGGCTGGGCTGTAGTGGCACAATCACAGCACACTGCAGTCCCAAACCCCTGGGCTCAAGCAATCCTCCCGTCTCAGCCTCTTGAGTAGCTGGGACTACAAGCCCATGCCACCATGCCCAGCTAATTTTTTTTTTTATTTTGTAGAGATGGGGTCTTATCATCAGGTTCAAGACCAGGTTGGTCTGGAACTCGTAGGCTCAAGCAATCCTCCCACCTTGGCCTCCCAGAGTGCTGGGATTACAGGTGTGAGCCATCGTTCCCAGCCCTTTTTTTTTTTTTTAACAGATGAAAAATAGAGGCACAAAATGGAGGTGACACTTGCCTAATATTGTACAGCTAATTAGAGACTAGAACCTAGGATTCCTGTCTCAGAGCCCAGAATCCTTTCTGCTACCCTGTCTGTATTTTGTTATTTCTCCTTGTATAGAAAACTTAAAAACATACTAAATATTAGTCAGTTGATTTTCAGTTTATTACGTATTTACTTTGTAGGCACAACAGTAAATATTTAGTGGAAATACAAATACAATATTAGTGCCATATTAACTGCTCTTTTCTGCTTGAGAAAAAATAGACTGTTCTTATAAATCATGTTAAAAATTATATTTCATTGTTAATTAGCAGTTGTCTGCTCCCCCAGCCAAATTATTTTACTTTAATGTACTTATGTAATAGTTTTAATAACACAG
>NW_012151019.1:1284441-1285322 GCF_000956105.1 Propithecus coquereli
GATTATAATTTAAATAGGGTGGTCAAGGAAGACCTCATTATTAAAGTCCCAAGGAGGTAAGGTAGTGAACAGTGAGGAGGCCTAGAAGAAGAGTGTTCCAAGGCAGAGCAAAGCAGGCACAAAGGCCCTGAGGCAGGCGTGTTCTGGCTGTTTCAGGGACAGCAAGGAGGCCAGTGCAGCTGGAGTGGACTGAGTGGAGGAGAGACTAGTGTGAGAGGAATCCAGAGAGCTTGGAGGAGACTGTTTAGGCCTGTGTGAGGACTTATACTCTGAATGAGGTAGGAAGCCATGAAGGGTCTTGAGAGAGGTAACTGATCTGACTTGCATTTTAATAGGATGTCTCTGGCTGGTGTGTGGAGAACAGACTGCAGAGGGCTAGGAGCCGAGGCAGGGAGACTGGGCAGGAGGAAGGGGGAACTCTTGCATTAATCCATGTGAGAGATGGTCGTCTGGATCAGGGGGATTGTGCGGGTGGATTGAGGATTTATTTTAAAGGTGAGCTGACAGAATTTGCTGGCAGATTAGATACGGAGTTTGAGACAAATAAAGGAGTAAAGGTTTTTGGCCTGAGCAGATGGAAGGATGGAGATATTGTGTCCTGAGAGGGGGAAAAATGACAGGAGAGGCAGGTTGGCAGCAAGAGCAGGAAATCAGAATCATAGTGTTGGGCATGCCATTTGAGGTGCCCATTAGCCATCCAGGTAAAAGTGAAAAAAGGCAATTGGATGAGTCTGGCGGGGGTGGGGAATCTGGGCTGGGGTACAAATTTGGGAGTCCTCAGCCTTGCAGAGAGGCTGCAGGGCCTCCATCCTGCTAGCACAGGAACAAAGGGCCAAATAATACTCTAACCAACACTTGGTATTTGTAAACTCTTTAATTTT
>NW_012151019.1:1286347-1315537 GCF_000956105.1 Propithecus coquereli
TATCTCCAAATTAAGCACCTCTGTTTCAACTATTCATTTATTCAACTACATAATTTTTAGAGAAGCTACATGCAAGGCGTTGTACTAGTGGCAATGAAAGAAGCAAAAAGGTATATTTGCCTGTACATGTATCCATCTTGATAGGGAAAAAATGTTGCAAAGAGGTATGAGTAATAAGGTCTAGACATCATATTGCTTCCATACTTACTTTCTCAGGTGTTTACTTAAGGTTCTATAGCCTTGTGCCTTTTAGAAGCATGTATCTATGCAAAAGCTCCCAGATGAGCTATTTGCAGGTTAGTGCCAACCAGACTCTTTTTTCCCCATTCACATGGTTGACACCTACCTCATCTTGTGTAACTTCTTTGGTTCCTAAAAGAAAAATGACTTAGAGTTTGCCTCCTACAATTGTGGCCATAGAATTAGGGGAAATACTGTGTGCTAAACCAAGCCCCAAATAATGATAAAAGTATTTGTTTACTATTAGGACATTTCTGTGTAGTTATTTCTCAAGTAATCATTTAACAGTCTACTATAAAAATCATTCTTCTATGGTAGCCACATAAATAATTTAAGTGAGTGAAATTTTAAAAAATACCACTAGCTGTTCCCCAGGAAGATTCATTTTGAGTGTAACTCTCTTCTCTCCCCCACCCTCCTTGCGCAGCATCCGTCTGGGAATTTTTCTTCGAAGATACCCTGTAGCACGAGTTTTTGTAATTATATATATGGTAAGTAAACATGTTTGAAAAAATAAATGCTGCACTTGATTTTTAACTAGTTTTTTTCCACTGCAGATCTTACTGATATTTTAGCAATCAATTTTGAAAGAGTAGAACTCATTTTTAGTAATTAAGATTTTTTTCTTAAAGTAAGTTATAACTTTTGACAATTCATTATGTGTAGAATATAAATTACTCAAAGGCTTTAACTACAAATAAAATTACCTTTAGTGTAGTTTAATAGTTACGTCCATTTTTAAGCCCCTCTAATGATAAAAATACAGTATAGTACCATTGATTTTATTTTTATCTTGATATTATAAAGCTGCTTTAATTATTTTCATGTGTTTTGCTTTATTTTCTGAAAGGATCTCAAGGCTGATTTACTTTGTTCCAGATTTCTTAGCTCTAATAAAATGGTTACAATAGTTTGGGATGCCATTTCATGTGTCCTGTGTGCCTGAAAAGCTCATTAGCTATTCTGAGTGGGTATGTCTAAGGGTAGCTAGATTGACTTAAGAGGGGCTGCTTTCTTAAAAAGAAATAAAAGCCTACTGAAAAAGAAATTTCTCTGTGATCCACTAGAGGGAAGAGTTACTCCTTTAAATAAAAAGTTTTTAAGAAGGGAAGGATGGGGAGAACATAAAAAAGGAATAGCAGCAGAGGGGTGATTTCCCAGGTGTGGTTTGTGATTATGAGTAACACAGACACCATCTGTCACGTGATATGTGATATTTTGCACACTACAAAGTGGTAAGGCACTTAGTGATGTGATCTCATATCATTTCAGTATACCATGAGGGAATTAGTGGAAATGTATCACTGTGGATCATATACTGGACCCTAAAGTCAACCTCCGAACCCTGACACATTATTCATGTCAAGAACATTATCCCATCTCTTCTTCACCAAACCTTGGCTAAATTCTCTTTCAAAACACCAACCATGACTCTGTTCTAAGTCTTTCCAGGCAACTTCATGTTTATCTAGCAGGTTCAATTGTGCCATCCACTCTCCATTATGATCACCTGAACGGTTATTTGTGTGTACATGTGCATGTTGTGAGTTCAAGACTTTAATCCTCTCAACTGAATTCTGTAGCTATAGCAACTCTTTGTTACCCTCCATTGCACTTAGCTCATTTAATTGTTCATTCATTCCCTCATTATTTATCCAGTCCTTAGCCCCTACCATGTTTCAGACACAGTGTATCCCTTACGGCTGTGGTCCCCAAACCCTGGGCCATGGACCTGTACCAGTCTGTGGCTTGTTAGAGACTGGGCCGCAGAGCTCTGCTGTCCCCCTCCCTGCCACCGCCCTCACCCCATGGAAAAATGGTCTTCCATGAAACTTAGGAACAGGACCGCACAGCTGGAGGTGAGCCACGGGCAGGGGAGCAAAGCTTCATCTGTATTTACAGCCGCTCCCCATCACTTGCATCACTGCCTGAGCTCCACATCCCCCCACCCACCATGGAAAAATTGTCTTCCATGAAACCAATGCCAAAAAGGTTGGGGACCACTGCCTTAGGGGACACAGAGACAAATAAGACAAAGTTCCTGCCCTCAGTTCACTACACAGTGGGCCTTTGGTACAGATTGATTTATTGGCTAATCCATAAATTGTTTTTTCTTTCTTTAGGCTTTGCTTCACCTCTGGGTCATGATTGTTCTGTTGACTTACACACCAGAAATGCACCATGACCAACCATATGGCAAGTGAACTGAGTCCGAGTGTTGCAATGATCGGTTGTCTTTTCCTAGATTTGGGATCTGCAAAAAGGCCATTTGCCTAAAATTCCTGAAAACAGTGCACAAGATTATTTTATCACTACAAGCTCTTAACTTTTTAAGTTATTATTTAAGTATTCTGCTACCTAAATCTTCCTCTTATTTCCTTCAAATGGTAAGAGTTTCTAAAACAGATGATAATTTAACAAGCTCAGCTCTGCTTTTTCTGAGTGGTCCTAATATATAGAGAGATACTGGGATTGTTCAGTTCTGTACAGACCATCCTGTATTTTAGGTGACACTGATTATGGGTTATAATCAGGGAAATTAATTGTACTTAGTGCTAAAAATAAACAGTTTTCTTTTTTGATAATTCAGTCTGGCTTTTGTATTTTCATATATTTAACTTTACAAATAGAGATTTACTTTTTACATGTTAAGGGTCTGATTGGTGTATAAGTTATTTGATAAATACAGAAATAAAATTTACTGTGCATTTTTCTTTTTTAGAATAATGGTTTTTCATCCTCATTAAACCAGACCTTCCCAGATGGACTTCAGTGAGTAGATCTAGAAACCAGCAGCTGATGTCACTTATGATTCTTAGCGGTTTGTCCCTGCTCCCCAGTGCATGCCTGTCTTTCCTCTCCACCCCCTGTGCTGTCTTCCTTGGATTCTTACTCACTCACTCATCGTCCTCCTCCTGTTTTCCTTTTCTCCAGCCTTTACCTTGGGTTAGTTAGCCCATGATAGCCATAGCCCCTGCTGGTAGCATTTAGGAGTCAAATCTGTTTTATAACCTGTGCATCTCTAAAACACTCTAGCAGAGATATTGTAGGGTTATTCTTTGATTTAAGTCCAATATAATGTCTGTTTTGACTTTCATTTTCATCTTCATGTCTGAATTCTCAAGTTGTTTTGTCATCTGGGTACTGGTGGTCTCTCTTCACATGTAATTAATATATGTGGATCTTGGGCTGTGCGAGAGTATAGCCCTTCCGATCAGGGGACTGTCTTTGAAACAGTCTGCTTGGTGCCTAACTGAAAACTTGACCGGAGTTTCTCTTCTTAATGGTATCTCTACCATGACTTTAATCGACATGACCCCTATAAATCCTTGAAAAGTTTCGGTAAACTAATAGATCTGTATGTTTCTTATTTTTCATCAGAAAAGGAAGGTTTAAAGGTCATCGTAGGTGTGTCTGGGCTGTTTTTCAAGTTGGCATCAATGAAAAAGGCAGAAAGTTCCCTGTTACATAAAAGCAAATGTTGGGGTTTGGAGGTAGAGACACATGACCAAGTCTGTATATATAGGATTTATGGCACAGTCTTAGGTCTGAGAGCCCATAAGTATCTGAGCTGCTAAGTGAGGGCTGATCTCAGACAGAATAAAGTTAAAAGTTTAATCTTGTTAATATATTTTTATATTTTTTTCCCGTTCCTAATTTGGAAATATTTCTGGAAAATGATTAAAACCAGGCTACATACTTAAAATAGAAAACAACACACACTTCTTCATTGTGTGTTACCAGACTTTCTGTCTCTGTGTATGTCCTCCTGGCTTTTGTTGGGATGTCTCTAAATCTTTTGTTCCATCTTTACACATTCTTGGCTTTCAAAATAGTTTGACAATGTGCTTCCAGGATTATTTTTCTGCAGTTACTTAAATCTTTAATTGGGTTTCAGTTTCAGTATTCTTGACCTCTAACAAACTGGGGAATTTTAAAAAGTCCTACCATTCACTTATCCTCAGATAACATGAAACCTTCTTGACCTAATTAAAGGAGTTACATGAAAGCTAAGTTTTTTCCCTCTCAATCCAATGTATTTATTTAAAGACATTTTAAATAAGTATGTATGTGTGTATATATACGTATATAATACATACTACATTATCAGAGCCCTTGTACTGTTTGTATTTATAGGTGTCAACTGGAAAATAAGATTATTTTTAAATTTCCCTTTCTCTAGACTTTGCGCTTACTGAAAGCTACCGTTTCTATTGCTACAGAACAAAAGCTTCAGAAGAAAAGCATGGGTTTTTAAAAATTATAGTAGAAACACGCTGTCCTTGTTAGTTCTGTAGATGAGGAAATAGAATGTCTGGGGCTTATTTTAAAGCTGGGGGGGGCGGACGGCACGGAATGGTGCAAACTAGTCAAATAGGCCTCACTGGGCTCCAGCTCCCTATTGCAAGAGACCAGTTAAGTGCTGGAAAAGGCCAGCGTGGGTATCCTGGTCTGGATGGAAGCAGAAGGAAAGAACTGGTGAAGCCTAAGGGGTAGTCCAGGACTAATGGCCTAGGGAACTTCAGGCTGCGATTGGCCAGAAGAAGAAACAACTGAGAAAGATGTCTTAGTGGTTATTCTGCACACATTGAGACTAGTGCTGTATTCCTATTCTTTCCTGGATGAGAAGAATACGGATTTAATGAATCTGAATTTCCACACTTCTAATCTGCTTTCCAGACACACTCAAAACACACGAACACCTCAAAATAAGTGAAGCTCTTCCATGAGAACACTTGAATGTCAAATGTGTTACATATGGAAGCCTTATTTATAGATGATAGCTCAAGGAAAAAAAGTGAGTGGTAAACTAATTTTAAACCATAGTAAGACTGCAAAGTCATTTGAATTACAAGTGCCTTGTGTACAGGCCACTTTTAGGGGCTGGGAGTAGAGTGGTGAACAAAAGAAGTCCCTGCCCTTGTGGCATTTACATTGAAATGGGGAAGGCAGACTGTACACATACAGGTAACACACCACTCAGTGTTAAATGCTATGAAGAAAAATAGAATGGGGTGAGATGGGTGTGGGGGTAGCAAGGGAAGTCCTCTCCGCAGAGGTGATGCCTGCGCAGGTCCTGAGTAAAGTGGAGGGCCATGCACGATATGGGGTGGGTTTTCTTGGCAGCAGGTTCAATAAGACGCACAAAGCCTTTGAATGGGATTGTGCTTGGTGTGTTCAAGGACTAGAACTGGCCGGCCACCAGGCGCAGTGGCTCACACCTGTAATCTCGGCACTTTGGGCGGTTGAGGCGGGAGGATCAATTGAGGCCAAGAATTCAAGACCAGCCTGAGCAACACATGGAGACCCTGTCTCTACAAAAAAAACAGAAAAAAAAAATTAGCTGAGTGTGGTGGTGGTGCATGCCTGTAGTCCCAGCAACACAGGAGTTCGAGGCTGCAGTGAGCTATGATCATGCCACTGCACTCTAGCCTAGGTGGAGGGAGGGTGGAGCCAGTCCCATAGAGACCTTAGGATTTTGGATTAAAAATTCCTTTTGTTTCTGCTCGGTAACTCCCTCTTCCCTGAAGTTTTTTTGTTTTTGTTTTTTTATTGAGACAGAGACAGGGTCTCGCAGTGTCGCCCAGGCCGGAGTACAGAGGCATCATCATATCTCACTGCAACCTCAAACTCCTGGGCTCAAGCGATCCTTCTGCCTCAGCCTCCTGAGAGGCTGGGACTAGAGGCGAGGGCCACCATACCCTGCTAATTTTTTCTGTTTTTAGTAGAGATGGGGTCTTGCTCAGGCTGGTCTCGAACTCCTAGCCTCAACCAATCTTCCCCGCGTCAGCCTCCCAAAGTGCTAAGATTACAGGCGTGAGTCACCGCACCTGAACCACCACCTTCTTTAAACAGGGAAAATCTTTAAAACTATGCAAATACTGAATAGTAATAATTCATTTTGTGGAAGGGAGGACAAGCTGTACCTGAGGAGGTATTTTCCTGTGTAGTAACTAAGAACACCAAATCACTGAATTTGTAGATTCCCCAAACACTTCCTGGACACGTTCACAGTTAACTCCTAATCTTTGTTCAAGTCAACGACAAACAAAAATGAAACTGAAGAGTAGAGCCCTTTCTGTTGGAAGGCAAACATCTTCCATCCTTCGACTAACCAGCGGTAGTGTGACTCGCTGCCTGGCATTGCGGCTGCCATGTTATCAGAACTCTTAAATGTCTCCGGACATTTCTGATCCCCTGGAGGGGAGAGACATTACTTTTTTTTTTTTTTTAACACGTTGCCACACAAAAAAACCCAGAAAATTTTCCTTGGGGCCACAGTGTTTTATTACAAAAATAGAATAAAAACTTCGAATGTAATTTAAAGGTAAGCATAAATAGACAAACGAAATTTATTGGCTTCTGTTCACTTAATCCTCAGTTTTAGAATTAAATTGTCAATATTAATTATAACAATAAGAATATCAACAAGTAAGATTTTATTTTATGTTTCACGTGGCCCCAGGGTCAAAACTGGAGTGAATTAAATACAACTCTCATGGCAGTTAATGGGTTAAGCTACTGTTGTATCCCCAGTGCCTAGAACCGTATCTGGCACATAATCGGCCTGAGATTGATGATCATTGAACTTGATTGACTGAATCAGGCAAAGCACTAAGCTCATGCACCATCCTCTGGAGCTTGCTAGACCTTCACTCGGCTTCTGTCCCATTCCTACAGCTCATCTGGTTTCCAAACCATATTGAAGAAGAGAAATGGTAACTGTCAAGGTACATCGACAGTAGTGTGGATTTAGATTGGGCAGCTTGGCAGGGCAGGCTTCCCAAAATAGGAAGAGCCATAAGAATTTTTTTTTTTTTTTAGAAATGGGATCTCACTCTGTCACTCAGGCTGGAGGGCAATGGCAGTGGTGTGATCATAGCTCACTGTAACCTCGAACTCCTGGCCTCAAGCAATCCTCCCGCCTCAGTCTCCTGATTAGCTAGGACTACAGGCGTGAGCCACCGTGCCCAGCTGAGCCATAAGAATTTAAAATACAAAAGCAAAAGATGACCCAAAGATAATCGCTGGTCATAGATGTTCATAGTTGTCTTAGTCTATTCAGGCTGCTATAACAGAGTAGCATAGACTGGGTGGCTTATAAACAACAGAAATTTATTTCTCACAGTTCTGGAGACTGGGAAGTGCAAAATGAAGGCATCAGTAGATTTGGTGTCTGGCGAGGGCCGGCTCGCTCACAGCTGGTCTTCTTACTGCAACCTCCCATGGCAGAAGGGGCAAGGGGTCTTTCTGGGGCCTCTTTTAAGGGCACTAATCCCATTTGTAAGGCCCCGCCCTCATAACTTAATCACCTCCAAAGACCCCCCCACCTCCAAATAAATTTATCAACCACTAGCGATTTGCTTTAACTCATGGTTTAAGTCAGTTGAATCTAAGAATTAATTAAAACTTTAATCAGGACTAGAACACACATTCTCAACATAGGCTATATTACCCCCAAGGAGGTGAAAATTAGTTCTTAGGAAGACAAAAATATCTTACTGTTTTTATATATAAAGCCCAGATATGCATGTAGGACCTAACAGTGTATCTGTGGTATTGAGATTTTCCTGGGGGTGGTAATAATGAAGAAAAGGTTGAGAAACACTGGGTAGAATGATAAGGCAGAGACCTTGTCCCTGCCGTCATGGAGCCTACATTCTAACAAAGGAAGCTTTAAAAAGATTTTTTTATTGATACATAATAGATGTACATATTTTGGGAGTACAGGTAATAATTTATACATTCATATAGTTTGTAAAGACCAAATCAGTGTAATTGGGATATCCATCAATCACCTTAAACATTGGCATTTATGCCACAAACATTTGAATTATTCTCTTCTCGCTATTTCAAAATATATTATACGATAGGTTATTGTAAACTATGGTCACCCTATTGATTTATCAAACACTAGGTCTTATTTCTTCTATCAAACTATGTATTTTACCCATTAACCTCTCTTCTCCACCCCTCTGGTAACCACCAATCTACTCTCAATCTTCACGAGATCCACTTTTTTAGCTCCCACATATGAGTGAGAACATGTGATAGTTGTCTTTCTGTGCCTGGCTCATTTCACTTAACATAGTGACCCCCAGTGCCACCCATGTTGCTACAAATGACAGAATTCCATTTTTTGCGGCCGAGTAATATTCAATTGTGTGTATATCCCACATTTTCTTTCATCCACACGGGCACTTTGGTCGATTCCATATTTTGGCTCTCGTGAAGAGGAAGCTGCCTCTTAAAGTCACGCGTGATCTGGTCCTCACTACCCCGTGGCTTCAAGCCACTCCCTGCATCTTGTTCTACCCTCGTCTCGTGACCACTCTGCTGGTCTATGACTGTTCCTGTTATTCACTGCCTCTTCCCGTGGGAGGATTTTACTTCCTGTCCCACGGATGTCAGCTTTGGCTGTGTGACCTGATGTGCTTTGGTGAAGTATTAGCAGAAACCTTCCTAAGCAGAAGCTTAAGAGGCATCTGTGGCTTTGCCACCAGTTCCTCCTCCATGAGTCTAGCATGTCCCGGGTGGGGCTGTTCCTTCAGCCTAGGTCCTGGAATGGAGAAGACACGGAGCAGAGCCTAAACATGGAGCATGTCCACAAGGGACATGTAGCTCGAACAAAAAGCAAATCGTTGCCATTGTGGGCCCCTGAGATTGGGAGGTTGTCTGTTACTGCAGCATCACCTAGTGATAGCTGACTACAAACCCGCTCAGACGCCACGCCTTCTCCACCCCAGACCTCCCCTCTGCTTGGGACACTTCACTTCTTGGCTCCTGTGCCCTCCTGGTGTCAGCTTAGATGCCACCTTCTCTGTGAAGTAAGAACTCCTCCCTTCTCTTCCCCACAAAACAGAAAAATATACTAGGCTGGGTGTTAATAGCAGGCAGAATAATGGCTCCCCAAGGATGTCACTGTCCTCATCCCTGGGGCCTGTATGTTACCGTATGAGGCGAAAGGAATGCCGCAGCTATGGTTAAGGAGCATAAAACGGGGATGTTCTCCCAGGTTACTCAGCTGCGCTGATGCAATCGCAGAGGTCTCTAAAAGATGGAAAGGGAAGCAGAAGAGTCGGAGAAGGTGTGACAAGGGAAGCAGAGGCCGCGGCAGTGCCGCTGCTGGCTTCGAAGGCCGTGAGGATGCAGTCGGCCTCGGGGAGCTGGAAAAGGCGAGGAAACGTTCTCCCCTAGAGACTCCGCGAAGAAACGCCGCCCTGCAAGACGGGTTTTAGCCCAGCGACACCCACGTCAGACTTGTGACCCCCAGAACTGCAAGAGGAGAAATGTGTTGTTTTAAGCCACTAAGTTTGTGGTCATTTGTGGCAGCAGCCGTGGAATGCGGCGTCCCTCCCCGGTGATGGTCTACACAGCACACGGCAGGCCCCGGTCGGAGCGGCCGAGCTGCTCTGGGTGCCTCTTCACGCTCCGTCCCTCCGGGGGACTCCTAGCTTGCTATTTCTCTCTTGTCACACGGGACTCTTCAGAGCCTAGAATAGCACAAGGCACTTAGTAAGTCCTCGGTGCAGATTTGTGCAAGGAACAACTTTCAAAACTAGGACTAATGAGGGACGGTGACATGTGACAAAAGAGAAGCATAAACTTAAAGCTGAGCTACTGTTTTCTGGCTTGATGGCCCAACTGGCTGTGGTGCTGCAAACCACTCAGCGTCTCCCGCCCTCGATTTCCTTGTTCCTAAAAATGGAGACAATACCGCCATCACAAAGAATTTCCCCACAGGTAAAAAGAGCGTTTTCTGAGTTGCAAAGTGTATTCAAATGTTAGCGTTAGTGGGCGGGATGTTTATGCTAAAGTTGGATAAGACAGAAAATGCCCACAACCAGTCAACGCATTCCCAGTTCCCAGCAGAACATAAACAGGACTCGGGACGGGACATTGACAAGGTCACTATTATGAGCACAAAAATTACTAAACACCCCTCCTGTGACAAGCATTGCTCCTTTCTGAGCAACTGCTGCTGCTTTACCCGTAACTGACTCGAGCCCATTTTAACCCTCCTAGATAACCGCGATCGAGGTGCTCAGTCACTGACTCGCCCCCGCTTCTCGACAGCTTCCAACCCAGAACCCACCGGCTTCCTTGCTCTCCCTCACAATCCAGCAGCACAAGCCCAACCCGTGAGAGTCCCCTGTCACCTCCCCTTCCTGAGATGCTCCTGAGGACACATTCTCCCCGCTGCAGCCTGATCAACCTAATTTGGGAAGTTCCTTTTGTTTTGTTTCTTGTTTGTTTGTTTTGGCTACAGGTGTGGTCTTTGGTCAGCTCTGATAGAAGCGCCTCATGCTCGGTTATATAATTTTACGGACAAGCAAACAGGTCCAAAGACCCATCAAAGCCCTCCGATTAGTGATAAAGATGAGATCAGGCACATCTTTCGTTTGTTTTCATACAGCCCTGGGTTTGGACTATCTGGTTACTGAACATGTCAGTTTACTAAATCTGTCTGGCACAGCATCTTCTGTTTCCCATCTTGACCTGGGCTTTCCAATAGCTTTTAGTCGCTGCAGAAAACCTGCTATATTTTTTCAAATCATACTTAGTTCTGGGACAAAGCCAGGTACGTTCTGGTGAGAGTTAATGGTTCTTTATCAGTGTGAGAGGAAGCAGGTGTGTGCTCCCCGCTGACATCTGATTTATTTCTTGGAGCTCCAGGAACAGATACTCCACCAGCCACCCAAGCAGGAAATTGCCTTTCTGCAGAAGGTAAACAAGAGGGTTTGCTTTATTTTTAGCCATAAAATTGGACCTTAAAAAGCATTTCAAATCACTTGGGGTTTCTTTCTGATTGTTAGGATAATATTCCTTAATTGTAGGAAATACAGAAAAGCATAAAGAAAACATCATTCCTCCATAGATCCACCACTCCAAACTAATAATAGTTGTCCCATTTTGGCCTGTTTCCTTCCAGTCTTTTTCTTTTTCCCAGTTGCAAATGTGTGTGTTATGTAGGAAGTTCTGAAAGTGGAGGGAGAGCAGCTTTTAGTTGAAATCATCCTGTACATACAATTTGCATTTTTAGTTGTATTTTTAAATTGCATAACACATGAAGACGTGCTTATTGTAAAAATCCCAAACGGTACCATATGCAGAGCAAAAGGTTCTAGTGCCCTTCAGCACTACCCTTTCCCCCCATGTCCCAGCAATAACTACTGTTAAATTAGGAAGAAATGGGATAAATACGCACGGTACTTTAGTATTCGCTCGTAAGTAAAGTACTCGGTAAGTAAGTGCCTCGCAGAGTGTAGTTGGTGTGGCAGGATCCTCCCATCCCACTAGTGGTGACCAGACCCTAAGCCGACCTCCTGGCAGTGATTTCCTGCCTCCTGGTGCCATGGCTTTGTGTAATTCCCTCCTTGTCAGTGCAAGTGGGACCCGTGACTTGCTTCTGGCCAACAGAATATGGCAAACGTGAGGGGATGTCACTCCCATGATTCGGCTATGTTCCATGGCAAAGGCGATAGACCGCCAGCCTCATGACTATGTGGAAGATTCTGTCCTAGCCGACTAGACTCTTCCTGGTGACTTGATAAAGTGAGCAGCCACATGCAGGGCACTGCGGGCAGCGTCTAGGGCCGTGGACGGCCTCCAGCTCACACAGCAAAAAGCCGGGGCCCTCGTGACACAAGTGCAAGGAAATGAATTCTGCCAACAACTGAACGAGCTTGGAAGCAGATTCTTCCTCCCCAGTCAAGCCTCCAGATGAGACCACAGGCCTGGCTGACACCTTGATTGCTGCCTTGTGAGACCAAGGACAGAGGACCCACCTGAACTGTGCCCAGACTCCTGGCCCACAGAAATGGTGAGATAATAAATGTGTGTGGTTTTAAGCAAAGCTGCTGAACTTGTGATAATTTGTTATGCGGTGACAGGAAACTAATACACCTTTTCTGTGCATTTTCCTACTGTAGTGGTCAGGACTCCTCGGGTATAAGCAGCAGACACCCAACTCAACCTGGTATAAGCAGAAAGGAAATCGTAACTCACTTCAGGTATGTTTCAATTCAGTTGCTCAAACACTGTCAGCCGGTATCTTTGTCCTTCTCTTAGCTCTGCTTTGATCTGTGTGGGCTTGAGCCACAGGCAGCTGCTCCCCCAACAAAGATGACCACGCTGCCTCGGGTGATAGTTCTGTCACTGTGTAGAACTGTCACGTGATAGTTCACATCCTAGCAGCTTGGTAGTCTCAGGGGAAAGAATGCTGCCTCGTCCCAATAAGTCCAGCAAAAGCGCTGGGGTTGGTGTCTGTTGGCCCTGGTTGGACTAAGTTAAGACATGTGCCCACCGATCGCTGGGACGGGTGGGTGTGGTTCATATGCCCACATCCAAACCCATGAACTCAAAGGGAGAGGAGTGAGTGCCCAGAGAAAATAAGGGTGCTATTTGGACACCTTGGACACCTTTGGACCCATTAAGTGGTTGGTCTACAATTTCCCTATTCCATTAGTCCTGCGTGTTCTGAAGAGAAAGAATCTTTCACCATTCAAAATAACACTATGATGAGAAGCCGCGTGCATAAATCTTTTTGTCCAACCTTGCTAGTTGGACAAGGTGGACCAGAAGCTGAATGATAAACCAGCAGCGGTCCACATCCACCGTGGATACTTACCCAAGTGAATATGCAACTTTGTACCCTACTTTGTTGACAAACCAGCGTGTAACAATATTGGAGTAGTACCTCCCATGAAACCTGCAGCATTTCATGTTTATTTTGTTTCATAAAATAAGCATGGAAACTTTTAAACAGAAAAGTTGAAAAGTTAACATAGTAACTATCCATACACCCCTCACTTAGACTCCTTCATTGTTAACATTTTGCCCCGGCTCTTTTTTTTTTTTTTTCTGAATGACATGAGGAAATTTGCAGACCTCATCACACTTCATCCTGGGTAAATTCAGCTTGACTCTAAGAATAAAAGTTTCCTATATAACAACAAAACCCTTAACGCACACAAGAAATTTAACATCGCACAATGCTTATATACGGTCCATATTCAAATTTTTCTAACAGTCCAAAAAATGTTCTTTGTAAGCTGTTGTATTTTTTTTTTCTGATCCAGGATCCAATCCAAGATTGCGGATGTCTTCAGTCTCCTTTAATCTAGAACAGCCCTCCTCCCTTTTGTTGGTCCGTCATAGGTTGATATTTGGAAGAGCGTGAGCCGGTTATCTCATAGGAGGACCCATGATATACATCGGTTTCCTCACGATCAGATTCAGGTTAAACATTTTTGGGAAGAATTCTATACAGGTGGTGTTGGGTCACTACATCAGTTCCGGAAGCACGTAATGTCAGTGCTGCTAAGTTTGATCACTTGGTTAAAACGATTTCTGCCAGATCCGTCCATTATAAAGCTATAGTTCTCCCTTTGTTGTTAATAAATGTTCTGAAGGCTGATACCTTGGAAACCTTGCAAGTTTCCAATTCCCCACAAACTTTCAGTGCCTTTAAAATGCTTTGGTGATCCTCGCCTGAATTGTTATATCAGTAGTTGCAAAATGGTGATTTTCTAGTTCTATCATCATTCCTCCTGTTGATGTTAGCCGGCCTTTTTCTTTCCCTCTACTCCCTCTTTTTTAAAAATCCGATCACTATGTACTTACAGATTCTTTATTTTAAAATTCAGTATGTTAAAATCCATTATCATCATTATTCTTGTTGATGCTTAAATTGTCCCAGACTTGGCCAGCAGGAGCCCCTCCAAGCAGTGGCTTTGCCTCCCCCCTTAGCTTTGAGCACTTTTTGCTTTCTGGCACACCAAGATGTTCCCGTCTAATCCAGCTCTTCCCTGCCCTGCACCTGGAATTTGCAGCCATTTCTGCAAAAAGCCCTGTGGTTCCTTTTAATGAAGAATGGTGTTTAGAATCCAAGAGATCGACATTAGGACCTCCCGTATAATTTTTAAGCTTGCTAACCACCATTTTAAATTGCTTTGCAATATTCCCATTAAGTGGTTGGTCTACAATTTCCCTATTCCATTAGTCCTGGGTGTTCTGAAGAGAAAGAATCTTTCACCATTCAAAATAACACTGTGATGAGAAGCTGTGTGCATAAATCTTTTTTTCCAGAATCAAGAATGAGTGCCTTAGGGTACATCCTAGAGTAACTGGGTTAAAGTGTAGGGACACTTTTCAGACTCTTTTGCAAATCACCTAATTGCCCTCCAGAAAGACTGTGGCAATCTGCCACCCACCAGAGGTGAATCATGTTCTTAGCGCACCTCACCAGCAGTAAGGGTTAGAATGAAAAACCCACAGCTCTGCAAATCCAGTAGCAAGCTTGGTATCTCGCTGGGTTGATAGTCATGTCTTTGATTACTGGTCAGATCGAATATAGTCAGGGAGGATATATTTCATGCTCATTATTTGAGTATGTTTTATATAATCAGGTCATTTTAATGGGCAGACTCAGCAAAAGAGGAGCTAAGCGAATACCATCACTGTTCTCGGCCGTGTAGATAATGTGCATAGCGGGCCGAGAGTGGCAGGTCGGAACCAGTTGGCGTGGTCCCTCCTGGGCACGGACCCTCCGAGGCAGGCACTGCCGGAGTCATCACTGGAAAAGTGAGGCTCTGGGGTCTGAGCAGTGCCTGTTTTAGGACTGGGAGGGCTTTAAAAGGAACATGTAGTTCCCACGGCGGCACAGCCAGGGAAAACAACTGCAACAGAGAACGGGACGAAAGCTACACCTAAGCCCCTACAAGCCACAGGCGGTGGGACCCGGCCCGCCCCGCCTCAGCCGGACGGACTACTTCATTCCAAAGGTGAGGTCGGCTGTCAGGAGCAACAGCATTCGACCTGGGGCTTGACGGGGAGAAAGATTTCAGATCGACTGGTCAGAATGCAAATTCGCATTCTGTGAAGGGAAAGTATTAATAACACCCCAGGGTTCTCACACCAGCCCCACCTGATGTGATACACACATCCGCTAAGCATCCTCCCCACCCTGCTCTGTGCTGTGTCCTAGCAGTGTCACCACCGCCACCACCCCCCAAACCCTTCCCGGCCACACCCCTTCCATACCCACCATCCATCCCTCACTTGGTTCATTCATTCATTCGTTATCCAAAAATGTCCTGGGTGCCGGACGTGTGCTAGACACGAGACTATGATCACACACAAATCAGACTCTGTCCCTGCCCCCAGATTGCTCCCAGCTAAGGGGAGAAGGCAGACATTAAATAACACAGGTCAATGTGCAGTTTCAAATGTCACAAGTCTCGAAGACTGCTGGGAAGGGAAAGCAGAGACCGCAGTGAGAAACTAACCCAGGCAGATAACCTCCAGCCCGGCCCATCACCCATGTTGGGGGCATCTTCTGGTCTGTAGCCCTCACCACCCTGGGTGCTCTTTAAGGGCAAGAACTGCTCCATAATGGCCCTTGTGTCCCCAGCACCTTGCAAGGTGCCTGGCTTGTGACTGCTCCTCCATCATAGGAGTGGTGACAGAGACTGGCAGGGACACACATTCGGGACATAGTGATGGCTGGAGCTCAACCAACTCAGCTTTCAGAGGGGGTGACCTGTCCACTCCCACCAGGGCCAGGGATGCCAGGGGGCGAACCCCCTCAACACCAGGAACCTCAGCCTCTGTGCTGGGGAGAGTTCTGAATTCTGGGACATAAAGAACTTTTCTGGGAACATTTGTCTTTTGTCCCTTTGATGCAGTCCCTGTAGAGGCCAGAGGCTCCACGGCCCAACAAAGGGTGACCCTCAAGCCGGCAGCATCCTGCTCTGGTGCAGATTTGCCCTCACGCTCCAGGAAGTTCCGAATCCCAGCCGTTTTAGGTAAAGATGGCTCTTCCAGATCTCACCGCAGCCCGTCAGTAAGTCAACAAGGACTTTCTCCCAGCTACACGGCACTAGAACTCCACAGAGGGTGGAGTTTCAGGGCATGAAGGACCCCTAGCGAACATCTGGCCCAAACCCCAGGTGTTTTTCAGCTAAAACGAGTAGAAAGCACGGGCTTCTGCAGCTAAATCTGATGTTCTGCTTGTGACACCTCCGCTGCCCGTGTGGGACATTTTTCAGTTTGGGAAGGGGTGGGGAGGCCAGCCTGAAGCCTCGGGGTAACCGCTGCCAAAATAAAAGCAGCTACCTTGGTCCTTCTCCCTTAGCTTGGTTTCCAAGCCCAAGTGAGATTCATTCCTAGGGAAACCAGAAACAACATGTGGAAAGCCTTTTGTAGTTGCTTAAAAAAAACCAAAACACCGAGGCGAGAGCTGCTCGTTGCTGGAGTCCTGGAAACTCAACTCAGCCCGACAGGTCCTGAAGGAAATGGGAGGCCCCCGCTCCAGCCCTGAGGGTCGCTGAGCTCTGCGGCCTGCGAGCTGGTGCGATTCGGCTCCCTCTCCCCGGCTTCCTCTAGCGCAGCCTGCACCCCACCCCACCCCACCTGGAGACTCTCCTTCCCCCTGCCCAGAACCACCCACCCGTGGCTCCCCCTGCTTCACGCTGTTTCCGAGGCCACCTGGGCCCCGTCCTCCCTGCCCTGTCCCACTCCACACCCTACCTCCTCCGTTCACGCCAGGCCACCTTCCCTTCCTGAAAGACAGCGGGTGGCTCCACCGCTGTGTGGGCTGAGGCCGGCCTGGGCACGGAGAGAACCTGTCTTGAAGCCAGCAGGTCTGGGCCTGGCTGTGCCTGGCCTGGACACGTCACTTGGCAGCTCTGAGCCTCACTTTCCCTGTCTGTGCAGGACAGAGCTGCCCGGGTCACAGGGTGTAGAAGGCTTAGCAGGGAGGACGATGGGGTGATGCTGTGTAAGGGACAGTGTCACACATGGCCTCTCATGAGAAACTGCCCCTGTCCCCTCATCCACCACCACAGCACCCTCTAATAGGACGTATTAACGTAATAGCTCTATGGCTATTGTCTATTAAACAAACGCAAGTTACCTGGCCTCCCAGAGCCTCTATTTCCTGTGTTAAATGTGGCTAATGTCCACGGCTTTGGGTGGCTATAAGGAATTAAATAATATATGTGTAGTACAGGGCCTGATGTGTAATAACAATGACTGTAATAAAAATAAAAAATAATCACCAGTATTACGTTTTAGTAATATACAGCATACGAACATAGTACACACTTGGTAAGTTTTGCCAGGCAATGTTGTAAGTGCTTGATATGACTCATAATTTATCCTCACTGCTGTCTGGGAGGAAGCATAATTATTATCCTTTATTTACGCATGAGGAGACCACAGATGGTAAGTAGCAGGTGAGGCTGTACCTGCCTCAGCCCTGGGTGGGCCTCGGCAGCAGCCCCCACCCCCCATACACACATGGCGCCATATCTGGTACAGGTAACAAGTGTTCTTCCATCTAGCACCTATTTATTGAGCACCTGTTATTTGCCAGGCCTCATTCGTGGTGCTAGGGATATGCCTTAGTCAGCTCTGGCTGCTGAAATAAAATACCATAAACTGGGTGGCTTAAAGAACCATCTATTTCTCACAGTTCTGGAGGTTGGGAAGTCCAAGATCAAGCTGTGGAAGATTTGGTGTCTGGCGAGGGTCTTCTTCCTGACTTGCAGACAGCTGCCTTCTTGTGACATGGCAGAGAGAGAGAGCTTTGCTGTCTCTGCCTCTTCTTACAAGGGCACTAATCCCGCCATGGGGCTCCACCCTCATGACCTCATCCAAACCTCAGTATCTCCCAAAGGCCCCACCTCCAGATAACAGCACATGGGGGCTGGGGCTTCAACATATGAATTTTGGGGGTCACAAACATTCAGTCCATATCAGGATATGGGCTTGAAAAGATGTTCAGGAAATGAAAAAATACATTTAAAAATGGGCAAAAAGAAATTGGAAAAGAATCTGTGGAGCCTCTAAAAATGAAAAATAGAATAATTGAAATAAGATATTCAGTGGAAAAAGAAACAGTCATCCCAAAAAAAAAAGGGACAAGAAACATATGTGCATCTCCATTAACACATTACAACAAAGACAATTCATTTAAAATGTAAACAAGTTAAAATCATATTTTTCGAAGACAAATGAGGGCGAAGGCTGCTATAGCTCAGCTTGTGTAACAAGAACATTAAACAGTGGTCTTTGACTCTCTTCCTTCTATGAGCTGATCAACAGTCATCGATAGAGAAAGCTGTTTCGCAGGGCAGAGGACGAGGTCTCCAACGTGCGAGCACAAAATGCCACCGTGGGTGGCTGAGTGACTATTGGCTACTGGGTTGCCCAGGAATAGGCCAGCTACTTCGAACCCAAGCCCTGGCTTGAGTTTATCCACATGGTGGCGGCAGGAGGTCAAGGCAGCGAGCAAAACCGTGCACGACCAGACGTGGAATCGGCACATCATCACTCCTGTCTCATCCTGTTGGTCAAAGCAAAGTAGAAGGCCAGCCCAGCTTCAAGAGCTGAGGAAACAGACTCCACCTCATAACAGAAGAAGCCAAAAACTCATGTTGCAAAAGGCAGGGAGGGAGATCATGAACCCCTGGGGCCAGTTTTTCCAATCAGTCTATCGAAGTGGCTTTGAAAGAAAGGCCACGTGCTAGTGAGGTGTGGCTCTAGAGGAAGAAGTCTCGGGAAAATGATGCTATCTCCCAGGTGCCATGCCCTATAAATATGTCATCTGATCCTTGTAACTGCCCAAACAGGCAGGCGCTTTGGTGGGGAGAACAAGTAGCCTGACCAAGGTCACACAGCCAGGAGGTGATGGAGCAAGGACTTGACCCAGGCCGTCTGACATCGGGGCCAGTGGGTCAGACCACCCCCTCTGCCGCCTGCCTGGCAGTGACGCTGGGAGTGTGTCTGTGTGTTCACCACAATCTTTCTAGGCTTCGGATACTTCAGTGTTTTGTTTTCTTAAACAAATGTGAGACTAAGTTGTAATAATGCTTGTTAATGCTTTGGAGAAAGACAAACACTATGCGAGTTCAGGGTTACAGTAAAAACTAGCATAGAGATTATCCCTCCAGCAATAAGTAGTGAGACTGGACGGGCCTGCAACTCAAACACACCCGGCTCTGCCGACTGCTTGGCAAGTCACTGGGTCTCTCTGAGCCTCTGTTTCCTTATCTGTAAAATGGGGACCCATCTCCCCATCTTCTGCAGTAGTTGTGAGGAATAGGTGAGGATGCATTTGACAATGCCTTGTTCTGCCAGGTGTATACAGTGGATGTATACAGCAGACACTGGACAAACACAGACTCCCTTCCCTGATATCTCCTTCTGCTCACTGGAGAAGTCCCAGGGCTTTGCCAGGCCACCTGATGAGAATAGGGCATCTTTGCCAGCTCTGTTTCCTTGGTCATCCTACGTGGATTGCTATTTCTGCCAAAGCATAATTAAATCCTGGAGCAGCGAGCACAGATAATTAATGGCGAGGCTCGTTAGGCATGACTTCGGTTAACGTCTATGACTGTGGAAGAGCCCAGTCACGGGCGGTCAGTATTTATCGTGTAATTAGGATGCTCAGTTTGCAGGAAGGGCGTGAGCAGCTTGCCAATCTGGGGCAGCAGATGGAGGGCTGGGCCTTGCTGGGGCAGAGCAGGCCAGACGCAGGCCCGACCGGGAGGGGTGCCGGGAGGGGTGGCGGCCAGCCGTCCTCTGCACAGAGGCCACTCCAGCAGCTCAACCCCTGGTGGCTGCACCTTTAGCTGGCAGCTTTTCCGCTCAGGGATCAACGGCCAAAGCCTGGTGAGGTTTATGTGAACTTTGAGGTACTATGAAATGGAAAGATGGATTATTTGAACTTTTACATCGTAACTATTTACATCCTGGATAGGTAATGCAGTCACATGGTTCTAACGTCGAGATGCAGGAAAAGAAAAGCTGTAAGTCTTCCTCCCACCCCGACCCCCGTTAGGCTTATACCAGCAAATCCAAATACATGCTCTCTCCCCCACTCTTTTTAAGGACACAGCTGTTAGCAAATATATTGTTTTGAAATTTTCTTATTTTTTTGAGATTGAGTCTCGCTCCGTCACCTGGGCTAGGGTGCAGTGGCGTGATCATAGCTCACTGCAGCCTCAAACTCTGGGCTCGAGCCATCCTCCTGCCTCAGCCTCCCGAGTAGCTGGGACTACAGGTGCGTACCACCATGGCTGGCTAATTTTTCTTTTTGTAGAGATGGGGTTTCACTATGTTGCCCAGGCTGGTCTTGAACTCCTGGCCTCAAGTGATCCTCTTGCCTCCTGCCTCCGCCTCCCAAAGTGCTAGAATTACAGGTGTGAGCCACTGCACGGAGAATTTTTTTTTTTTTTTTTTTTACAAAAAAAGCTTCCCTTTAGAGCAGCGAAGCTACTCTGTATGATACTATAATGGTGGATACATGTCATTACGCATTTGTCCAAATCCGTAGAATGTACAACACCACGCGTGAACTCTAATGTAAACAAGGGACTCAGGGTGATCACGATGTGTCATTGTAGGTTCACAGACTGTAACAAATGCACCACTCTGGTGGGGGAATATTGATCACAGGGGAGGCGTGTGTGGGGCAGAGGGCATAGGGGAAACCTCTGCACCTTCCTCTCAATTTTGTTATGAACCTGAAACTGCACTGAAAAATAGAGTCCATTTAAAAAGTTGTTTTAAAAAAAGCTTCCTCATCTTTTTAACAGCTGCATGGAATTCCGCTGGACGGATGTGTCTCGATTTCTTGAACCGGTCACCTACTGGCAGACGGGTCATTTCCAGTGCTCGGCTATTACAAGCAGCGCAGTGCGAGGACCGACACTGTGTGACAATGAGTAGCACAGGTGCTGGCTGCCAGACGCGCGGGCGCAGGGGAGGAGCGAAGAAGCGGAACACGGGGGACTTTCAGGACAGTGGGACTACGCTGTGTGACACTGTAATGGCGGCTACATGTCATTATGCATTTGTGCAGACCCAGACAAGGGGCGCCAAGAGAGAACCCTATGGGAAGTTATTGTTTCATGGGTACGGGGTTTCAGCTTGAGAGACAGATGGTGGGGATGGTTGCACAACAGTGTGAATGTACTTAATGCCACTGAACCGTACACTTAAAAATGGTTAAAATGGTAAAATTTATGTTATGTCTTTTTTACCACGATTAAAAGAAGAGCGAGAACTCTGTTAACTATGAACTTTAGGCAATAATCGCACAATACCGGCTTATCAATTGCAGCAGATGTACAGCGCCAAGGCAAGGCGTTAATAGGGGAAACTGGGGGGCGGTTAGCGGGTATATGGGAACTCTCTGCACTTTTATGTGAACCTAACACTGCTCTAAAAAATAAAGTCTATTAACTTTTAAATTCCCATTTTGTTTTTCATTAAAAACGAGGCCTGGGTTGTATCAACAAGCATCTTGAGATGAGCAAACCATAGGCTGTGTGTCTTCGCTGCCAGGCTCCCGTGCTGGGAGAGAGGGCTCAGCTGTGGCTCATTCCCTGGGTCAGAGAAGTGACAGGTCTCAGCCAGGACTTGAGAGCAGCCGTTTATCACCCTGGTGGGAAGCTGTGCTCTCCGAATGCGCTCACAGGAGAGCGGACACTTGTGAGTCTCACCTCCCAGGGCAGGTCAGCTCTCAGGTGGTTGGGATCAGGACTGAGGAGGGGTTCCCGGATGTCAGCGATGGGGTGGGGGCACAGAAAAAAGGAAAACCTGCCACAGGCCCCCACCCCCACAGCTGGAACTAGGGTTCCAGCCTCCTGACCTCAGCCACAGGGTCTGTCAAATAGAGACAATAATCCCTCCCTCCCCGCCCCTGCCCCTGCCGAATCTCCCTGGGGCCATGGCTGGCTCACAGCACAGCCAGGGTGGGAACCTGTAGCCCCTCCAGATCCCCAAGTGCGGCCCCTCCTCAACCGAATCCCAACGTCAGGCCCTGTCCTGGCTGCCACGTGCACCCAGGGGAGAAAGCAGAGGCCCAGCAGAGATCCAGCGACTTGCTGAAGGTCACAGCCCGCTTTGGGAATGGTTCAAGGTGACCTTGAACCCTATTCCAGAGACATCCTGCGCCCAAAGGCTCTGAGATTCAGGCTGCTTTTTTCCTGCTTTGTATTTATTGTTTGTGTGTATTGTTTTAAATAATTTACAATTGTTTTAAGTAATTGCATTTATTGCTTTAAATAATTCACCGTTGCTTTAAATAATTTTGTGTATTGTTTTAAATAATTCACTGCGAAACTGATCGATGTTCTGTGTAGAGCATTAAGACCACACGTACAGACAAAAAGAAGAAAATGAAGATCACCTGCATTCGCACCGCTCAGCGAGAGAGCCGTGGACTTTTTGAAGTGCATCTGCTGGCCCTGTTTCTATGGCTCTTTGCTTCTTCATGAAACAAACGCTTACTAGCACTGCCGGCGTCGGGCGCTGTCCTGGGCACTTGGAACACAATGATAGATAAGACTCGGTTCCGACCTCAAGGAGCTTAAGATGGGGACACACACACACACACACACACACACATACACACACACTCACACACACACACAGTCTGGTTTGGTTGTGGCTGGTACTGAACATAATGTCTTGGAAACTTTTTTATGAACACTTTCCCATGGGATTAAATATTGTTTCACAGTATCATTTAAACAGTAACACAGTGTTCCGTTCTGGGAATGTACCATCATTTATTTAACCAATCTCTTGCTGAACATTCAATGCTTTGGTGAAAAATCTTTGTAGCTCAATCTGTGTGCACATCTATGATTATTTCTTTTTTTTTCAATATTTTCATTATGGTGAAATATATATAACATAAAATTTACCATCTTAACCATTTTTAAGTGTACATTTCAGTGGTATTAAATACATTCATAAAGTGGTACAACCATCGCCACCGTCCATCCCAGAACTCTTTGCATCTTGTGAGACTGCAAGTCTGCACCCGTTGCCCGGCAACGCCCCCTCCCCGTCCCCAGCCCCTGGCAGCCGCCCTTCCACTTTCTGTCTCTGAGTTTGACCACTGCAGCTCCCTCATGCGAGTGGAATCATACAGGACTTATCTTTTAGGGACTGGCTTATTTCACGCTGCATGATGTCCTCAAGGTTCATCCATGTCGTAGCATGTGTCAGAATTTCCTTCCTTTTTAAAGCGGAATAATATCCCATTTTGTATATACCACATTTTGTTTCTCCATTCTGTGCTGATTTCCAAGGGAATTGCTGGGTCAAAAGCTTTGCTGCTTCTTGCCCAGTTCTCCCCCAGAACACAGAGGCCAATTTCCTCTTCCATTCAAGGCAAAGAGTTTTCATTTCCCTGCACTCCAGCCAGCGCTGAGCACTATAAGCTTTTTTAAAAATTCATTCACACAACTTCAAATTTACAGAAAGGTTGCAACAACAGTACAAAGAACTCCTGCTTTACCTGGATTTGTGGGTTCCCTTTCTCTCTCTCCTCCTGCCCTCCTCCCCTCTTCCCCCTGCTTTTTATTCTTTCTGAACGATTTAAGAGTGAGCTACTGACATCACAACCCTTCGGCCCCGATTATTTCAGCGCGCATTTCCTAACAGCCTCGCACAACCCCGGTACAGTTATCAAAATTAGTAAATTTAACCTTCATGCAATTTCTCCTATTTTCTAATCCACACTCCATATTCAATTTTACCAGGTGTTCCAGTAATGTCCTCTGTAGTCCCCCGTCCCCCGCCCCCAGGATCCAAATGCAGGATCACACATTGCCCTTAGTTGTTATATCTCTTTAGTCACTTTTTCTTTTTTTTTCTGAGACAGAGTCTCACTCTCTCAACCTGGCTGGAGTACAGTGGCAGTGGCTTCAGTCAGCCTAGCTCACTACAACCTCAAACTCCTGGGCTCAAGCAATCCTCCTGCCTCAGCCTCCCGAGTAGCTGGGACTACAGGTTCACACCACCGTGCCCAGCTAATTTTTGTATTTTTTTTTTTTGTCTCACTATGTTGCTCAGGCTGGTCTCGGATTCTGGCCTCAAGCGATCCCCTCACCCCGGCCTCCCAAAGTGCTAGGATTACAGGCGTGAGCCACCACGCTCAGCCCTTAGTCATTTTTAATCTGGAGCATTTTAATATCTTTGCCAATTTGAAAGGCCCCAAATGGTATTCTGTTGTTATTTTCATTTCTTGGATTTGCAACAAAGCTGAACGGTTCTGGTGTGACGTGTTCATTTGTGTATCTCCTTTGCGCGCTGCCTGGTGGTGTCCTTTTTCCCTCTTTGTTTCCTGGATTCCCAGCAGCACTTTAGTAATCAGACATGACCTTCCACAGTAGCCCTTGCCCTGGAGACAGGGATGACCTGCTGCCCCCGGATCCTCCCCGGGCCCTGTCCCCTGAGGTCAGCCTCTTGGCCGGGGGTTTGAAATAGTGCAGTTGTCTGATCCGAGCAAGGACACCAAATCTGTCCTTCCAAACTCCGGGGAGTCCAAACGAGAGATTTCTGTTTGGGTTCACCATTTCCTGTGGGATCCGACCCTCCGCCAGCCAACTCCGGTTTTGTTTCCAAGAGGCCACCTGCTGAGTGTCAGCAGCGGTCAGAGGCCCCCAGGGTTGCTATTGATCAACGTCTGCCCCAGCGGGTTCCTGGCACCGAGTCCTGCTCTGTGTCCTAGAGAAGGGTTACAGCATGATGGACAGCTCCCAGGGCGCGCTGCAGGGCTGGGCCAGGCTCTCAGCCCCGCGTGAGCTCTGAGGGACGCAGATCAGGCTTCACCCGCTTAGCCTGGGGGTTAAGCCGATTTTCTCTTCTGGAAAGATGGGAAATGCTGAGGCTCAGAGACTCGGAGACACCCGCAGGGAAAGAACACCGCCGAGCAATGCCACCAGAACCCTGCCGTATCACTGCTCATAGTTGTTATTTTGTACATAGATTTTTTACTAAATTAGTCATCACTCTTGTGCAGTCATAAAAAGCAAAATATGAGCAAGATAAACTTCAATATTCAGAGTTTGACTCTCTGTGTCACATTTTTTCTCATGTCTTAATTTTTTCTAAGGCGGGACAATTTAAATATTAATACATAAAGTGAGAGAAAGTAGGATAATGAATCCCCAGATAATAATCATCACATCTGATCTCATCCAATCCCCCATCCCACACCCCCCAGATGATTATGGAATAAACTTCAGACGTCATAGATTTTCCTCTGTAAACACTTCAGTTTGTGTCTGCAAAGCTTCCTTTGCTTTTAATATCATCCAAATATTGTATCACACCTAAAAATAATGATGATTTCATAATACCATGGAAATATCGAGTAATGTTTAAATGTCCTTATTCTTCCATAGTTGGTTTGTTCAAAACGGGATCCAAACAATGCTCACAACTTGCATTTGCTTGACATGTGCTATGATCTTAACGTGTCCTTCAAAACTGATATGTTGAAACCTAATTGCCAATGTGATGGTATCTAAAAAGTGGAGCCTTCGGGGTGGTTAAGTCACGAAGGCTCCACTCTCGTGAATGGCATTAAAAGGGTTGGAGAGAACTAATGTTTGTCCCTTTGTCCTTCCAACGTCTGCCATGCGAGGACACAGCCTTCCTCCTCTTTGGGGATGCAGCCACTTGGGAGCAGAGAGCAGCCCCCACCAGCACCCGAGCCCGCCAGCACCTTGATCTCGGACTTTCCAGCCTCCAGAACTGTGAGAAAATAAATCTCTTGCTTATAAATCACCCGGACTCAAGTATTTTGTTCCAGCAGCACAAATGGACTAAGACAGCGTGTCTCATAATCTCTTTTAATCTGTATGTTGCCCCATCCTCATTTCTTCCCCTTGCAAGACATTTGTGGAAGAAACTGGGTCATTTGTCCTGCAGAGTATAGAGTACTTTGCATTCTGCTGTTGGCATTTTTATAGTGTCACTCAGTCTTCCTCTGTCCCTGTATTTCCCAGCAAACTGGTAGTTAGACCGAGAATTGTTTTGACAGTCCAAAGAGAGATGATACCGAGGCAACTCTGTCAGTAAATGAGAATTTCCCTTAAAGAGGGTTTGGAAAAGAGTCAGAAATGCTTGAAGAGATTGGGACAATAGACACGGCAGTAAACACACCTAACTCTGTCACTGACCCCCTGGGTAAGCAGTTTGGGGCGGGTCGCGGTGTCCCTGTCTGTTGAGTGGGAAAGGCCGTGGTGGGGGCTGACTTTCTGGGGTCGGCTAGTCTAAGGCCTGCAGCGGGCATCTCTGCTCAACAGCAGTGAGCTCAGCCAGCCTCCCCAAGCCGAGAATCCAGGGCAACTGGTCAACCCAGTGCAAGGGGGGCCCAGCTCCCCGCATAGCTGCTGTCGGACCCCGGAACGGGGTGCTCAGGCGTGGGGGCTGGGCAGCCAGCCTGGTCTGCAAATTTCCCAGTGGGGTTTAGGTCACCTGCCTCCTGGTCACACTTACGGGAACATTTGTTCCCAAGGCCGCTGCTGCTGCTGCTGCCTTTCTCCAATAACTCCAGGGACAGCAGCAGCAGGTCTCCCTGTGAACAATTCGCAGCCCCGAGAAATAGTTACAAAAGAGTTCATTTCTTCTGTTTCCTTTTCTCTCTTCCTTCTCTCCCCTCACTTCCTCCCTTCACTTCCTCCCTTCTCTCTCTTTTTTTTCCCTTCTTGAATAATTAACTTAGTCATTCTTCAGTGTCCTAGGGAAGCTGCTATTTAACAAAACCAGCAGGGACACTTCAGTTATTTGAAGAGCCACCTTCTGATGTCTGCCCCACAGGGAAGGATTGGGTTAGAGCAGGTTGCCGAAAGCAGGGCCTCCTCTACCCAGTTGGCCTTACTACCCACAGGACACGAACAAGGGGGTCAGGAGACCTGGGTCCGAGCTCTGCCTCTGCCATCGCTGCTGTGGGAGGCTCCTCTTCCTCCCTGGCCTGGTGTCCTTGGGGGAAGTTCAGTCCAGTGGTTAGACACGTGGTTCTAAATCCCGACCCTGCCTCTAATCTGTGGTACAAACTTGGGCAAGTAGCCCAACCTCTCTGAGCCTTCCTCGTGAGTAAAATAAGGCAGCCAGTCCCTACCTCATTCTTCGCACAGAGCCCAGAGCACAGTAACGTACTTAACGGTACCTTGATGTATAAGATCAGGTCAACCTGTACTTGCCCTTCCGGGCGGGAGAGTCTGGGAAATGCTTGTCTACTCACATTTACAAGTAGATGCAAGATGTTCATGGCTTCAGGATGTAGTTCTGATGTGTGCCAAGGTTGTATTTCCCCAATAAAGTAACCCCCCCAACCCCCAGGTGACCCAGATGTGACTTGTCCTGTCCCCTGCAAGGTGGCTCTAGTGTTCAGCTAGACGTGGGACTATCTCAGGCCTGCTCCACACAGTGTGACCATGGTGACCTCTCAGGACAGCCTTGGGCTGGTCTACCCCAAGGTCCAGGCCTGCTCCTCTCAGCAACGGAGGGAAGGGAGTGAGCAGACAATGTGGCCCAGCGATAGTACCCAAGTCAAATCCCTGCCCCAAATGTCAGAGGGAAATAGGGTGGTTTCCAGACAGCCCTGGGGGGCCTGCATGTGGGGTCTTCATGAGCTGCTTCCTGGGAGCTCTGGGGGAGGCAGACAAGCCTGGAGCCTGGTCCCAACTTTTTGAGTCAGTCGAGAGGACCCGGTCTGTGAGGCCATGGCCTGTGCTTCACTCTGGGTCTCAGCAAACGTGTTCTGGATGTTTTCACTGATGCAATGGGACTCAGGTCACCTCTGTCATGCCTCCAGAGAGACATTTCTCCCCTCTGGTCTCCAATGTGGCTGAGACCTTGTTCCCGCAGGTGCAGGGTTGAGGCAGCTCGGAAGAAAGGGCCCCATCTCCAGCCTCTGAGTCTTCATACAATCCCCGAGCAGCTCGGCACCAGCATCCAGGGGCCCCAGGAGCTACTGGCCCTCTCTGGGGCTTGGGAGACCCTCGCGCTGCCTAGGTGGGATGACTCGGGAAAGAGGGTGGTGGGCAGGGGGGACGCGCATCTCTGTACAGTGGGAATGTAAACTTCACCATCAGGAGAAGTGAAAGATACGAAAAAGTTAAGAGATGGAGAACATGAAGGGAAAGTTCGAGGCCCGGGGGACAGAATGAGAAGGAGAAAATTCAGGAATGGGGGAAAGGGAATATCGGAAGAAATAATGGCTGAGAATTTCCCATCGTGGAGGAAAGACACAAATCGCCAAGTTGAAGAAGCACAGTGAGTCTTGGGCAGGATAAAAAGAGATGATTCCACAATCAGACACGTTGTAGAGAAACTTTACAACCCTAAAGTGGAAGAGGAGATCTTAAAAACCCAAAGAGAAAAGAGAAATTTTCTACAACAAACTCAGGCACAGCAATAAAATCCTTAAGATGATAGAATAATATTCTTATAATTTTTGGAAGTTCTGGGGAAATATCTATAACCCAGAAACATATTCAAGAATGAGGGAGACATAAACACTGAGGGATGTATCTCTAGCCCATGTTAAGGGCTTTAGTAGGATGCACTATAGGAAAAAGAAAACCAAGACTAGGGGGAAGAGTGAGTTATTAGAAGAAATCTCGATCAAATAAATTGGTAAACATGGATAAATTTAAACACATATTCACTATAGGAAACAATAATCATAAAAATGATTTGAGGATGGAAAACACTTGTCAACAATAATATGTAAGACAAAAGGGTTGAATTGCAGGTAAAGCACTTTAAGGCCTTTTTATAATTTGGGACGAAAGAGAAATCCAGATTAACCTTAGACTTTATTAAATAAAATGTGTTAAACTTTTTAAAAAGTAACCACTAGGCCGGGTGCGGTGGCTCACGCCTGTAATCCTAGCTCTCTGGGAGGCCGAGGTGGGCGGATCCTTTGAGCTCAGGAGTTCAAGACCAGCCTGAGCAAGAGTAAGACCCCGTCTCCACCAAAAATAGGAAGAAATTAGTTGGACAGCTAAAAACATATATAGAAAAAATTAGCCGGGCATGGTGGCACATGCCTCTGTAGTCCCAGCTACTCGGGAGGCTGAGGCAGGAGGATCGCTTGAGCCCAGGAGTTTGAGGTTGCTGTGAGCTAGG
>NW_012151019.1:1315974-1348117 GCF_000956105.1 Propithecus coquereli
CTACAAACCGTTGGAGTCAGCTTCAGCAATGCCTGCTCTGGGCGTTGATCTGTCTAATCCTACGCGCCGGTACGACGTCATCTTAACTATTGTCATTTTATATTTTCATATTAGGTAAAGCTCGTTTCTCTTTTCAACTTTTTAAAACTGTGTTTTTATCTTTATTTTCCTTTGTTAACTTTAAAATAATTATGCCCAAACTTAAAAACACAGAACTTTACTAGTATTTTATTTTATTTGCTTAATATTCACATTTTCTCTTATTTCTCTCATTTTCAAATGACAAGAGATTCTGTGATACCTTTCTTAGGAGGTCCCTCCCCACAGAGATGCACAGAATTTATAAATGATACCATCCTCAGGTAATGTTACTGTGTCTATTCCTTTCTGAGAGTTTAACTCTTACTGTTCTTTGCGTCTGTTTGCGGGGGCCAGAGCCTCCAAAACACTATCGAATAACGGCAGTGATAGTGGCAGACCTTGTGAATTGCCTAACCTAACCTCCATTCTCCCTTTTTTATCTAATTACGGAACCCTCACTTTTAGCTGAGTACATTGCTACTCAGCATTCTTTGCAGTTACACGGGGCCACGCGTCTAAGCTCTAGCCAATAAGACATAAGTGGAAGTGTTATGTGGGATGTCTAGAAAGTCTCTGTCTTTTGCTCCCTTCCTCCTGCTGCTGGCTGGGAATGCTGATGTGATGGCTGGAACTCCAGCTGCCTTTTTGGACCCTCTGGTAGAAAGAATAATGGTTCCCAAAGCTTTCCATGTCCTAATCCTCAGAACTTGTGGATATGTCATATGTCCTCAGAACTTGTCATACTGTGTTAGCAAAAGAAGAACTTTACTGATGTGATTAAGTTAAAGATCTTGAGATGGGGAGACTATCTGGATTTTCAGGGTGGGATCAGTGTAATCACAAGGGCCCTTATACAAGGAAGAGAAAGGCAGGAGAGTCAGAGTGAGAAGCAGTGCTATGTAATGGAAGGTGGAAGGATGAAACCATGAATGTGGGCAGCCTCTAGAAGCCGGAAAAGGTGAGGAGACGGACTGTCCCCAGAGCCTCCAGAGGAACATAGTCCTGCTGACGTCTTGATGTGAACCCAGTGATGCCCGTGGTGGACTTCTGACCTCCAGAATGGTAAGATAACAAAATCGAGTTGATTTAAGTCACTAAGTTCGCGGTAACTTGTTACAGCAGCCAACAGGAAACTAATGCAGAACTAAGGATGAAAGCCAAGCACCAGGATAGTGAAAAATACGGAAAAATTTTGTTCCCTAATGACAACAGAGTTGCCGTGGATTTTCTACCTTCAGACTTCTTGTACCTGAGAGAAAAATTTCTATCTTGTTTAAGACATTATCTTTCAGGTCTTTGTTAATTCATAAACTTAATAGCTGATACAATGATGGAGACCACCTCATTTTAATCTTGATTTTTTTTTTTTTTTGGAGACGGGTCTCGCTCTGCCACCCATGCTGGAGTGCAGTGTCCCTGTCATAGCTCACTACAGCCTGGAACTCCTGGGCGCAAGTGATCCTCCCACTTCAGCCTCCCAAGTAGCAGGGGCTATAGGTGCATGCCACCACACCTGGCTAATTTAAAACATTGTTTTTGGTAGAGACAGGGGTCTCTCTGTGTAGCCCAGGCTGGTCTTGAACTCCTGGCCTCAAGTGATCCTCCTGCCTCAGCCTCCCAAAGCACTCACAGATGTGAGCCACCGCACTCAGCCTAATCTTGATTTTAATGGGAATTTCTCTAGAATTATATTGTAAAAGATGATAGGATCATATAATTTGAAATGCTTATTATTTTCTGTGTTAAGGCAAACTTTATATATTTTTAAGTTGGGGGGTTTTAAAAGTACTTGAATTTTATTACATGCTTTTGAAGCATCTCTTGAGATAATTGTATGGTTTTTTCTTATATGTATGCCTGTTAACAGTCACCAATGCCCAGTGCTGTGCTAAGCTCTGGCGATGCAATGACGGATGAAGCAGACAAGGTCCCTGCCCTCAAGGCCCTCGCATGCTCTGGGAGGAGACAGACCACAAACAGGCAGATGAGCAAGGTAACAAAACACAAGCAGTTATTTGCAAGAAAGCACCAAGGGGCTGAGCTATGAGTAAGGAGAAAGACTTCCTCTGGGTGGGTGGCTGTGGATGGTCGATGTGGTGGACACCATGCCCGACCTGGATGCCCTGAGGGCCCCTTAACCAGTCCCGCGAGCCCGTCTCCCTGCCTGATGCCCGTTGCTTCTTGGGGCTCACACCTGTTTTCTGCAGACTGACCTTGGGCTATTGGAGTGGGAAACCCTAGGGGTTAGATCTCTCCCTCAGGGAGTCTGGCAGCCCCTGCCTGCCTGGTGCAGGAGTGTGAAGGCCCAGATAGATCCCTTGCCTGGAGTCAGGAAAAATTCTGAGATATAACTGACCCCCCCAGAGCTGCCCTGGGGTCAGGCTGGGTCTGGGCCGTGGCTGAAACCCCGTGCTTGCCTGGCTTCTCCTCTCTGCCTGTCCCACGTCCCCCACCCCTTCCCCCAAGATCGCTCACCCGCACAGCGCTTCTTAATAAACTGCTCACCTGTGAATCCCCAGCTCAGGGTTGGGTTTAGGTGAACCTGACCTTAGACAACCTCCACGAGGAGCTGAGTCTGCCGCTGAGGCCTGAAGGGTGAAAGGTAGTGGGCAGTCGTGGGGAGAGCCAGAGAGGGTCAGGCTGTGGGGCTGGATTTGGGGGAAGAGTATGAGGACTCGAGAGCCAGGCAGAGGGAAGGGTGTGTGCAAAGGCCCTGAGGTCGGAAGAGACTTGCTAAATTTGAGGCTCGAAGGTACATGTTTTGTTTGGGAAATGGTGAGGGGCCAGTCTGGTGGGAGGGAAAGGAGGTCAGGGTTGAAGCACGAAGCGCTTTGAATGTGCCCCAACGTACTGAGATTTTCTCCTGCAGGGAGTGGAGAGCCATGGGCGGATTCTGAGCAAAGGAGAGGCAGAACATAGCCATGGCAGTGGTGGTTTCTCACTGTGCACCCAGGACAGAAAGGCAGCCTGGCCCCTCCCCGGCCACTTCACCACCCTCCGAGGCTCTGGGAAGGGCCCCTGGCGGGTGGTAGGAGCCAGGAGGGTTTTCAGCAGGAGAGAGACTTGGCCAGATCAGCTCTTTAGAAAGATCCCCCAGGCAGTGATGCAGCGGACAGGCAGAGGACATCAAGATTAGTGCAGAGACCATAGGGGCAGGGCTGGGGGTGCAGTGATGCTGGCATGAAGACATGCAGGCATGAGCCTGGTGGCCGGGGTGCAGGGGGAGCGAGTTGCTGAGAGAGATCAGGAGATAAAGTGGCAAGCACGCAGGAGGCTGGCTAGTACAGCGGACAGAATTTTAATTATAAAAGTAATATGTGAAGATGTGGTAATTAAAAAACGGTACAAATGAACAGGAAGCAAAGGCTTAGGAATAAGACATCGCTGGATTTGAACTCCAGCCGGGAGGTTCACGTCTCCGAGAGGCAGGTTGGGCGTCTGGGAGAGCAAGGTGTGCGTCCGCCCACACAGTTGTCGGAGAAAAGGATGAGGAACGCAGAAGTCACTGTGCTCCCTCTGTCTCTTCTCTTCCAGATGAAAGGGCCGAGCCGGAGAGGCTGAGATTGCTACCATCCTGCAGACCAAGTTGCCAAGGGCCTGAAAGCCCCGTGTTGGGAAGACGCTGACTCCCAGGTACGCACAGAGCCGCGAGCATGCAGTCGGAGGCGTTAAGTGGTTTCTGAATGGCTGCTGCGTGATTAAATTTACCACTTAACCAAATTGCTTTCTATTGCCTTGATCGGATGCAGTTGCAAGGAGATAAAGAGGCTTAATGTGAAAAGCGTGGCTGGCCTGCGTGACTGATGAATATCTGTTCCCTCCTCCGCACGGCGCCTGCATGCTGGCACCCAGCCGCTCGCCTGTCCCCTGGGCCCAGGGCACGGGTGTCATGGATTGAGGTCATGCCACCATGAGGACAGCCAGCGCGGTGTCCTCATTGCATGCAGTCCTGGCCCTGGCATTTTCTCCCCGCAGCTGACAATGGTCAAGCGGTTCTCTCGGGAAGGGGATGGAATAGCGGAGGGAGAAGAATACTCAGTCAAAGCCTGGGCTCCGGGGCCAGCTGCCCTGCTGGTTAGCCCTGTTCCTACTAGCGTGGGACCTCGCGCAAGTTACTTAGTCAGAGACAGAGCTCAGCGCCTCAGCACTTGCACGCACCAACAGCCTTGCTGGGTGCTCTCCCAATTCTCTCTCTGTGCTTGTCTGAGTTCCCCTTCAGCTCCGCGACGGTGGATATCTGATGTCTTTTCGGTCTCTGTGTCCCCAGCTCTGAGCCCGGGGCCTGGCACACAGCAGGCTCTCGGGAAATGATATGTGTAAAATGATGGCTATGTGAGAAAATGAATGGTCGGGGAAATGATTGGATGGAAAATGGATGAATGAAGAGGTGTAGGATTACTGTGAGTGGGAGGATGGATGGACTGACCGATGCATGGACTGAGAGAAGAAGGGTCTCATGGATGGAGAATTAAAAGATGGATGGAAAATGGAGAGAAGGATGAAGGATGGTAGGAAAGGTGGACGGATGAATGGATGGATGATTGAAGGATGAAAGACGTTTGGATGGACGGATGGAAGAATCCAAGGATGGGTAGAAAAATAGATGGATACCTGCAAATTCTGCTCCTTACGAGGAGGTCCAGTGTGAGAGGTCAGCCCAACCCTTTTTGTCTAAAGCCATCTGACACACGTCTGGAAGTGATCCGATAGTCCTGAACTTACATCTCTCATCCCCACCTTCAATCCCAGGTTAGACTAGCTGATAGCTAAGTTCCTGCCCAGTGGGACATTAATTCCTAAGAAGAGAGGAAAAATGACAATAGTCAACATTTCATCCAGTTTTATAGTTTGAAAGAACATACAGAAAGATCTCATTTCATGTGAGCCTCAAACAACCCTCGTGAGAGTTGCAGGGCAACTGTATTATTATCTTTCCCCATTTCACAGACAGGAAAACTGAGGCTCAAAGAGTAGCACATGGTATTTAGAATATCTACTCTGGAGTCAGGCTGATCATGGTGTGACTAGAGTGGCCACTGTCGACCTAACTAACCTCTATGAGTTTCTGCTTCCTCATCCAAAAACAAAAAAAAATGGGTATAGCAGTACTTGCTGTGTAGCGCAGTGTGGGAATTAGTAAGACCATTCAGCCATACATCCACATGTATAACGAGCCTGGCATGTGCTGTCTAATGTTCCTGGCACCAAAGATGCAACAGGAAACAAAAACTCAAAACCCCGACCCTTGCAGTTTTTCTAATGGCAGCCTTGTACCTCCCTGGCCACTTCGCCACCCCCTGAGGCTCTGGGAAGGGTTTTCTAATGGAGGGAGGAGACAATATATAGACAGGTGGGTAAGTTCTAAAGTGTGAAACTGGTGACCAGTGTTATGGAGAACAATGGAGCCGAGGTGGGGGTGGGAGGCTGGGGCTGCAATGTAAATAGAGTGACCAGAGAGAGCCCCACCTGGAAGGTAACATTCCAGTCCAGATCTGAAGGAGGTGAAGGAATGAGCCGGTGAGTGTCCGGGCATTGCACTGCAGGCGGAAGGAGTGGGAGGTGCAAATTCCGTGCTACAGGGGAGGACCTGGCGTGGTCGCGGAGTGGTATGGAGGCAGCAGGGGAGACAGTCAGAGATGAGGTCAGAGAAGTAATGGAACAACAGAGGTGCGGGCTCCATAGGGCCCCGAGGGCCAACGGGGGGACCTCAGATTCCACGATGAGTGAGATGAGAAGCCACTGGAAGGTTTTGCACAGAGCAGTTAAGTATTAAGAGGATCCCTCTGGCTGTTGAGTTGAGAAGAGACAGTAGGGGCAAGGAGAGCAGTGGGACGAAGAGTTAGCAGGCGAGAGCTAGGGTGGCTTGAGTCAGAGGCAGCCACGGAGGTGGAGAGAAGCAGCTGGATTCTGAACATGTTCTAGAGGTAGAGCCAACAGGATACTGAGGAGTTGCATGTGGGTGAGAGCGAGAGAGAAGTCAAGGACAGCTCCAAGATCACCGGCCTGAGTGCCTGAAAGGCTGGAGTTGCTGATCTGCAAATCTGGAGGGTTGTGAGAGGATCTCATTTTGGGGCGCAGGTAAGGCATTTGCAGTGAAACTAATGAGATCGTTGAAGGAGCTTTAACCAATAGCGAACGAGTCCAAGTCTGCGGTTGAGGAGATAAGGAGGAGACAGAAGTAGCCGTCCCTGGGGCAGTCGGAAGGCCAGGAGAGTCAAGGTTTCAAAAAAAGGGCGTGTGTCAAATGTTGCCATGGTCAAGGAAGCTGACGACTGAGACTGACCACTAGATTTAGCAACGTGGCAGCAAACGGCAACCTCACTCAACACGGTCTCAGTGGAGCAGTGACAGCCTGATTGGGGTGGTTGCGGGAGAGCATGGGGGGGAGGAACAGACTGGTATGGGGAACATCTCTTTGGAGGCTTTGCTATAAAGGGAAGGACGGCGTGGGAACAAGGGAGTGTCTTGTTTTGTTTTTAGATGAAAGAAATTACATGTTCATATGTCGAAGGGAACAATCAATCCATCCATTTGTCCACCTACCCTTCCATCCGTTCAGCTGCCCATCTATCTCTCCATCCATCCATTCGTCTGTCTTAGTTCATTTGTGTTGCTATAAAGGAATATGTGAGGCTGGGTAATTTATAAAGAAAAAAGGTTTATTTGGTTCCTAGTTCTGCGGGCTGTACAAGAAGCATGGTGCCAGCATCTGCTGCTGGTGAGGGCCTCAGGAAGCTTCCACTCACGGCAGAAGGTGAAGGGGAGGCAGGTGCGCAGATCACACGGTGAGAGAGGACGCAAGAGAGCTACCCTCTTCCACAACCAATTCTTTTAGGAACTAAGAATGAGAACTCACTCATTCCCACAAGAAAGGCACCATGCCATGCATGAGGGATCCGTCCCCATGACTGAAACACCTCCCACTAGGCCCCACCTCCAACATTAGGGACCACATTTCAACATGAGACTTGGCGGGGCCAAACAAACCACGTCCAAAGCATAGCCCCCTACAGCCATTCATTCATCCAATCATTCATCTATCCACCCATCCAACTGTCCGTCTGTGCATCTGACCAGCCCTTCCTGAGCACGCCTGTGCCAGGCCTGAACTTGGAGCTGGGATGGATAAGCCACCTGCTTCAAAGAGCTCACAAGCTGAGGGCGGGGCCCGGACAAGTCAGCGTCGGGAACGGTGAAGTGTGATGAGTGCTGTGGTTCCGGGGGGTACCAAGTACCGTGAAGCACAGAGGGCCCAGTGCCCGGAGAAACCGAGAAGGCTCCACAGTGGAGGCTGATCTTTGCCTGAGTCTTGAAGAAGAGTTCATCCTGTAGGCAAAAGAGGGGTGGCATTGTGGAGAGAGGAACGCTTATGCAAAGGCAAGGATGCGTGGAAGTGGGGAGGAAGCTTAGACTGGAGCCAGCTTTAGAAGGCCTTCTGTCCTTCCCTGCAGACACAAGGAAGCCCATGGAAGATCTCAGACAAGAGAGAGATATAACTGGGCGTGACTTTTAGGAACACGGGACAGCCACAGATACCTCACTCACTGTGGACGCCAAGGTCCTCACACCGGCCCTCAAGGCCCTGTGTGGTCTGCACCCCGTCTCCTGCTGACCACCTCTCTGACCTCATCTCCAACTGTCTTCCTTGCTGCCTCCATCTGCTCCTCAGGGGGAGGACAGGCTCAGGTGTGGCGAGGAGGGCAGGGTTGGGGGCCAGGTGGTGGCTGAAGCCATGAGCATGACTGAGACCAGAGTGTGAAGGCTGAGGGAGCAGCAGGCTGGAGAGAGGGTGAGGAAGAGGAGCGGGCAAAGGAGGTGGGCCCCTCTGCTGCTTGCAGCCTGGTCCTGCTGGTCTCAGCCTGGTGTCTGTGCTCTCCCTCCCTCCCTCTCAGTGACCCCACTTCCTGGGGTCCTAGGAGGCATCTGGCTCAGCTTCCACCCCTGCCGGAACCCCCACCTCGGTCCCCAGCTTCAGCCTGGACACTCCAGAGATGGGAGAGGCGAACGCTCTGTGCAGAATGTCTCTGGTTGCCCCGGAAGGGGGTCTCAGCCTCCCTTCCTCCTCCTACTCCCTTGATCAACACCAATTTGGCCCTTGCTGCCTGTGATGGTATAAATATCTGTCCCCCCGGCAAAAGTCGTATGTTGAAACCTACTCATCAGTGTGATGGTATTGGGAGGTGGGGGGGGGAGGGGATCAGGTCACGGGGGCAGAGCCCTGATGAACGGGATGAGTGGCCTTTATCAAGGAAGCCCCGGAGAGCTGCCTTGCCCCGTCCGCTATGTGAGGTCACAGCGAGAAGACGCCCGCCATCCGTGAGTCAGAAAACAGGCCCTCACCAGACATGGAATCCGCTGGCACCTTGATCTTGGACTTCCCAGCCTCCAGAACTGTGAGAAAGAACTGCGTGTTGTTCATGAGCCACCCAGTCTATGGCATTTTGTGATAGGAGCCCAAACAGACTGACACTGTCCAGGTGGTCTCAACCCCCACTGGGCCCTTGAGAGGCTATTCCCTTGGCACCCAAAATCGAAATCCTCTGTTTGAAAAGAGGGATGACATTATTGTTTTGGTGGATTAAAAAAAGTAACACGTGCTTGTTTTATTTTTAAAATTAGATCATACAGAAAGATAGCAAGAAAATTAAAGTCATTTGCAATCTCATTCCCCAGCGAAAATCATTGTTGACAGTTTGCTGTGTGTCCTTACAGAATGTTTTTTATTAACAGGCGCACGCATGCACACACACATTGTGCGGTCGTTCGGCAACGCGCTCTACAGACTGTTCCGTAACCCGCTTGTTAGTTTCCACTTACGTTGTGAGACTGTTCCCGTCAGTCCACTTAGGTCTCCGTCATTACTTTTATTAGCCACAGAATATTCCGTTGTGAGAAAGGGCCTTACTTTAATCACACCCCTCGGACAGACATATCGGTTCAGCACCCCCCGCAAACTTTTCCTAATATAAGTAGGCTCTGTATACATCCTCGTTCATAAATCTTTGAGCAATAAACGTGCGCTGCTTAAACTTGGGGGTTAATATGGCCCCCTGGCTCCCATCATAAAGGAAATTGATTTTTACTTTCAAAGTCAATGGTGATTAAATGAACGCTGGTTGCCAGGCAACCTGTGAGCAGGGACTCAGGTGGAGGCCAGGGGACCGTGGTGGTAGGGTAGGATGGGGGGTAGGAGGTAGGATGCAGCAGAATCATTAACAGTTGATTTCGTCTTAAAAAAAAAAGGTCTGAAGCAAACGGCCAAATGTGAACATGTATTCTTTTCTGTATTTAGGAATTATTTCATGATTCGAAGATACATTTTCTAAACGTGGTGGGGAGGAACAACCCTATGAAGTAGGTATTGTTGGTGTCCTCACTTTACAACGAGGAAACAGGCACAGAGAGGTGAAGGTACTTGATCAGGGTCACACAGCTGGTAGGAGGTGGAGGGGAGATTCCAACAGCGGCAGCCTGGTCTTCCGCCCTGCACTCAGTTGGGGAGGGGGAAGTATCATTAGTCGCCAGGAAGGGTGCAGGCAGGCTGTGGGTGGGGGGGTCAGAGTTAGGGAGGGAACTGGCATTTGTGAAGCACCTACACTTGCCAGGCACTGGGTAGACGCTGTATCTATATTACTGTATTTAGTCTTTGCAACAGCGCTCCCAAAATAAGTGTTATTGGCCATATTTTTACACATGTAGAAAATGAAGCTCAGAGAGGTTATATGACTCGCCCAATGTCATACAGCTATGAAGGATGAAGGCAGGAACCGAACCCCATGTCTGTCAGACTCCAAAGCTTTTCAGCTCTGCCACACTGAGTCCCTGTAGGCTCGCTGGAGGGCCTTGGGCTCAGGACCATGTCTCTAGTCCACCAGAGGGGAGCAAAATGAGGACTTCATTAATTGGCCTGGCTCACAGTAGACTATCCCCTCCATTGTGTTGGGTGATAGACTTCTAGTAATACAACCTGAGATGGCCCTGGCCTTGGGGTTTCATCTTCTCAATTGCAGGATCGGTCCAATCCTGGCTTATCTTTAGGTCAAAGCAGGACAGCCCCTCCCGACCCCCCCTCTGTATCACACCTTAAAATTGACTTGAGATTGCAATGAGTCCCAATTCATGCCCCACCCCCAGCCGGGCCAACATAAGGATTTCTGCGGCCCAACAGCTCATAGCTCCTGATAGGGGTGGGGTGGGGTGGGGGTGCTTTTGCCTCTCTGGGGCTAACTTCTTTGTTTCTCTGCTCAGCAACCACCCACCCCCAGCCTTCCCAGCTAATTAATAGCCGACTTTCTGTCAGCCCTGATTAGATTCAGCCAAGCCGCCACCCCGAGCAGCGGGAAGTCTGACTCGGACTCCAATTAAGAGAGGAAGTGGCTGACTCAGGGGGGCCGAGACAGGGCAGAGGAGGGAGGAGTGAACAGAGCTGTTGGGGGGGTGGGCAGAGAGAAATCAATGGCCTCCCTGGAAGCCACACAGGACAAGCTCAATCATTCAGTAATATCTAGTGAGCACCTACTGTATACATACCCCTATTTTTGGCATGGCAGCAAACAAAACAGACAAGGCCCCCATCTTGTCCTCGCAGGACTGATGTTCTAGATAAGCAAATAGAAAATATCCTACTAGAGAGCGATAATTGCCGTGATGAAAAATAATACCTAACTCAGCCTCCCCGTTGGAGCCCCTCGGAATTCTGAACCCGCCTCCCGTGCTCCCGTCTGATTTCCTCCTGTGGCAAAATCTCCACCCCTCCTCACGTGGCACATTCTTTGTTCTGGGACGTCATCTGCTTAGCACAGCGCTGGCCTGTTCTCGAATATTTGGTGTTATTATGTTACAGAGAAGGAGACTGAGGCACGCAGTGAGAGAGGGACAGAGCTGGGGTTGGAGACCAGGCCCCCCCGGCTGCTGTGGGCTCTCCCTGCTCGGGGAGGAGAGGCCGTAGCCCAGGGTGAAGCTCTAGGAGCCATGCAGGGAGCTGGTGGCTCACACACCCTGGATGCACAGGCCACATCACAGGAATGTCCCTTTGTGCTGCTCACACCGGGGATCTGAGCATTCGTGGGGTGGCTGGGAGTCAGGGCTGAGGCCCCGGGAACTTCACGTTTGGACAGAGCTGGCTGGGAACAGGTGAATTCAGGTGCTCAGGAGCATGCAGGTAAAGTGTCCTCATCTTGAAATCACAGAGCATCCAGCCCAGCATTTATCAACCTGCTGTCGACGGCTCCTCTTTCCTGTGACATCCCCGAAGGCAAAGCAGGCAGAGGAGCTACTGGCTGAGTGGGGTAGAATGGAAGCGGCCACACCGCGTCGCTTCCAAACACAGGGAGATACGCAGAGTCCTCCGTCAGCGACCAGAGCCACCGCGGCTGAAGGGCAGTGCCCAGGCGCAGGCCCTGCTCTGCTGTCGGCTCCTCTGGGGCTTGGCTTGTGCGCCAGTTGGATGCGCTGGCTTATGCTGCAGGAATACGTGAGGTCCCCCTCCTCTCACTGGCACAGAACGAGAGCTTATTTCTCACTCATTAAAAAAAATCGTTGCTAGTCCAGGCAGCTCTGGGGTCACTGTCCTCTCTGAGGTGGCCCAGCGCTCAAGCTGCTTCAGTCGCCTGACACCCCCGTCTCAACACGCCGCTGCAGGGGCGCCGGGGCAGGGGAAGGAGTGGAGAGCGTCGCACACTGGCTGCTACCTGCTCTCACCTGCAAGTGCAAACACCACTTCTGCTCACGTTGCGTGGGCCAAAGTCACACAGTCACCCTTAGTTCAGACGTGTGTGGCCGGTCGAGGGGTGCTGGTATTGTCGGAGGATGACCACGTGTGTCTAGAAGCTGCTGCTGAGCACTAGAAATGCCATTCGCGGCTTCCAGATCTGCAGTGTAGGCAAGATAATATCTACCATCATTCCCTAACTCATCCATGCATGCAACCCGCTCACGGTGATGGTACGAGGTGCTGAGGGAACAGTGACGTGGGATTGGAACGCAGGTGTCCCGACTCCTCAGCCAGAGCCTCGCACCCCTCCCACGAGTGCTTTCTGCCAGCCTGGCTCACGTCCTGGTCTAGTTCGGGTTCTCTGAAAGCAGAGGCTGAGACAGGGACGTGGGTGCAGGGACTTCCTTGGAGGGTCATCCCAGGGGGCCAGAGTGAGGGCGCAGGGGTGAGGGGGAAAGCAAGCTGGTCACCGACACGGGTACGTGGGGCTTGATTCTGCCGGGAACCCTCTGTGGAACCGTGTGACATACACCTAAGAGTCGTCCTGATGATGCACAGGCTGGAGCATGTGACCGTCCCCCACTGGCTGCGGCTGCGAACTCCCCACACCTCGCTGGGGAGACTTCTGAACAGACAAGCTGAGAGGCGCGGAAAGCGGGGGGACGGTCCACCAAAGCTGCAGCCAATGTCAGGGAGGTCCGCAGTGCGAGGCCAATGGCACCTACTATAGACGCCGAGGGAAAGCCGCGCCCATCACGAGGCCGCATGGAAACCCAGCGCAGACCAGCCCTGCACGGGCCAAACAACAGAGGCGGGTGCTGTGCTATTTTCTTCTGGCCTCCTTTCCTGGTTTGGAAGGAGGTAACTCCCCCGCAGGAAGTTGGAGAAAACAACAGAACTTTGGTACCGGTTGATCCAGGCGTGGGAATGGGATGGCAGGTGGCCACAGGGGCCCGAGAAGGAGGCTTCTTGCTGGCTTGGGCACCAGCTGCTCAGACATCAGCGAGGTGGAGATGGGCCACACAAGGGCACAGAAATGTGTCCCTCGGGGCGCCTCCTGTGATCAGCATGGCCAGGACTCCTGGGAGATAGAGGACACCACCTCCAGCCTCCCTGAGAACCTCTTCCATGGCAAGCGGCAGTGTGGTGCAGGTAGAAGAGGCCCAGGCTTGGGAGCAGAGGTCTCGGGTTCAAGCTGTGACATCCCCACTAACTACATGGCCCCTAACGTCAGTGTAAAGACCAGAATTTTTTTTATTTTATTTTATTTTTTTGAGATGGGGTCTCACTGTCGCCCAGGCTGGAGTGCAGCGGCATCATCATAGCTCACTGTAACCTCAAACTCCGGGGCTCAAGCGACCCTCCTGCCTCAGCCTCCGATAGTGCTGGGATTACAGGCGTGAGCCGCTGAGCCCGACCTTAAGACCAGAATGTTTTGTGTGCGGTGCCCAGCTGGGAAGAGCAGCAATAGTGCTCGTCACCTGAGCTTCCCCAGCCAGTGGTAGGCTCGATGTCCCACTGCACAGACGGGACAGCTGAAATCCGAGGGTAGGTCACTTGCTCTGGGTCTGGCACCAGGCGTCAGACCCCAGGCTTGGACCAGGCCCCTGACTGGAACTGAGTCCCAGTTCAAAGCTCCTCCGATCTCATGCTTCTGGAACAAACCCAAAGGCAGCTTTCCAGGCGGGGCCACCACAGGAAGACCTGTGCACTCACGCTATGACTTCCCGAGCCAGAGAAGGGGCAGGACGCAGGCGGGAAGGTGGGGTGACCACATGACCAGGCCACAGTCCTGGCAAATTGCAGACAACTCATCGGGCATCAGAAGGAAGCAGAGAGGACAGGTCAGGGCCAAAGGGTGCAGGGAGCTGCAGGCTGTGACTCTGGTCCAAGTTCTGCGTGTCCTCGGCTGGCCCTGGTTTCTCACCAAGGTTAGTGGTAGGCTGCCTGCGGAGTCAACCATCCGATGGTCGACAAGTTATGGGAGGTCAGCGAGGGCTGGAAAGTCAGGCGAGGCTTCCAGGGGAGCTGGCCTCTGGGGGCCACTGGGTGGGGGAGGGGGAGGCCACCCTGTCCCCAGGGCTCTAGTGCAACTGTAACAAATGGATATAGCCCACCTGGACTTTAGCAATGGGGACCCTCCAGCTTGTTCCCCTAACTTCCATTGCCTTTGGGTGAGAAGCATCCAGCTCAGATCTCCATGACAATCTCGGCCTGACTTCCGTGTGGCCATGTATGAGGGCAGGGGTATGCGGGGTGTGGGAAGGGGCTGGGGTGGGGGGAAGGAGCCACATGTCCCCCCTTCCATGTCTCTCAGAGACCTCCTCCTGTTCTGGAGCCATTGGGTGGGTCAGGAGGGCAGGAAGCAGCTGCCCCCCAAACCCAACTCTGGGTTTTTAACCCATTCGGGCCTGTGCTCATTTTCACGGAGGCCTCATGCACAAGGCACAGGGTGTGGACAGGCACACTGGAGTCAGGGCGTGGGAGAGGAAGGGGTGGGCTGGCAGCCCAGAGGGGAGACTGAACTGTCAGATCTGGTTACAGTTGGGCCACTCCGAAACCAGATGATGACAGATATCTTCCCAGTGCCATTTCTGAGTGGGCAGAATCCTTACCCTTTCTCTGTCTCAGTTTCCTCATCCCGTACAAGGGATAATAACGGTCCCTCCCGCAAGGGACATACATACTGCACAACGCACGTGCAGCACTTAGAATAGTGCCTGGCACATCACAGATTCTCAATAAGTGTATGGTGTCTTTGATAGTTGCTGTCGTTACGATTATTACAATTAACGTATCCATTCGAGTACGGCCTCGTAGGTGCTCAGTGAGTGTGAATGAATGACTGAAATAAATGCAAGTGGATAGAAGGTTGGAAGTGGATGACATCAAAGATTGAAATAGACACTTGATTTGGTCTAATTAGTGATGATCTGGTGTCCGTGGAAATTGCTGGATATTGAGACTCAAAATAGTTTTTCTCTGCGTGGAACACACCAAGGTACACGTGGGCCTCTGCACTTTGCCCTCTGCAAAGGGGGCGGGTTCTTCGCCAGCCTTGTTCGTCTCTCTCCGCCAGACAGCGAATCCTTGGCGGCCGGCCCATGACTCACGCGGACATTCAGAAACCAAGTGTCTAAACAGTTGCCGGAACACAGCAGGCGCTCATCACATTTGTTGAGTGAGTGAATGAATGAGCAGATGAACGGGTGTTGTCTGATTGACTCAGGAAATGGCAGGACTGAAGCTTCAGATAAAGGACCTTGGAGCCTTCCCCGGGAGGGCTGGGGCAGGCGGGCTTCATTGTCACTTCTCGTACTGGGTCGACACGTCATCCGTCGAGACAGGATCGGGCCCTGTTCCAGATCAATTCAGAGTGGTGAAGCGCTTGGGCTTTAGGCTCAATCAAATCTGAGAGGAAATATTGGCTCCGCCACTCCCCAGCCTTGTAATCCTGGGCAAGCTAGTCACCTTCTCAGGCCTGAGCTGTGGCATCTACGAACTGGCCCTAGTGACGTTGACTTCTCAGGGATGTTGTGCAGATAAGATGGTCCAATGTGTGCAAATGCCTTTCGCCCCCTGGGAAGGGAGCTGCACCGTCTTCATGGTAGATTCTAGGAAGTGGGGATGATGACGTCCTCTCTTCTTTCGAGGGATTCGGAGGCACTCACGGGCCAAGTCGTGAGGAGTTCTTTGTAAACTGTAGAGTGCTGTGCACACAAAAGGGATCATGAGGATGGCTTGAGTAGCAAAGAGCAGTAGGGAGGACCTGAACCCCGAACCCTGCTGGGGCAACCCTCCCAGCTGGGGGGAGGGGACTCAGAAACGGAAAGACCCCAGAAAGCTCGGGGGAATTTCCCCACAAGGCCATGGGCTTGGGAGTCAGGTTGCCTGGGTTCGAGGCCCGTCTCTGCCTCTGTCTACCTTCTGTGACTTTGGATAAGAGACATGCTTTTGTGAGGCCTTGAGGTTCTTGTCCGAGAAGTGGGGCGATAGTACGTACTCCACAGGGTGGCTGTGGGATAACGGGGAGAAAGCCCCTGGAGTGCCCGGCCCGGCCCCGGCGGCAGTGGCGCTCAGTAAATGTGGCCGCCCCATTTCTCTGCATCCTCACGCTCCCTCGCCAGGGTCACGTCCCTTGTCCCTTCTCTGGGTTGCACGGTATAAGGAGAAAGTAAACTAGAAGGACAAGCCAGGGGAGGGGAAATGGGGTTGACTTAGCCCTATGTGGCATGAGGCAGGGACCACTGTCACCCCCTTTCACGGGTAGGTCACCGAGACCCGGCAGCACCAGGATGCACACCCAGGTCTCGCCATGCACAAAGCCTGTGTTCCTTCAGCTCCTCCAGGGCCCGCCTCCAGCTCTCACGCCAAACACCGCGGAGTCCCTGGAGCTGGGACAGAACACAGGGACAGGAACCAAGTGTTTCTTGGGCCCAGCTTGGCACCCCCACCCCAACCCACCCCTCAATTCCTACCCATCCTCCATCCTCCTACCCCACACTGACCCCTCACCCTCCTCTCCCGCCCTGGGTGGCCCTGCCAGCCTCTCCAGGATGCTGGGAGGGCTGGGAATCACCAGGCTGGCCTGTGTCCTCCGTCACAGATAAGAGCATCATTAGGTAATTGCATTTGTCCCTTATCTTGCTCTCACTCTCACTCTTTATTACTTCCCTGGGGAGATGCTGTAACCACCGCCTCTCTGCAAATTAAGCCAGTCTCCTGGCTGCAAGAGCAGACTGAGGGGCCGCTACAAGGGTAGAAGTGTGGAGTGGAGGGGAGATAACATCTTCAGGTGGCAGGGACACCCTGTCCCTCCGCTCAGAGCATGCTGACAGGTTCTGGGTGACTCCTTAGGAACACAGCCAGTGCCTGGCAGAGAAAGCACTGGATCCGGAGAAAGAAGCGTGGATCTTGCCATGGTCTCTGTTGTGGGCTTGCCCCGTGACCTCAGAACTAGCACTTAACCTCCCTGGGTCCCAGCTCCGCACGGGCCAGATAGGGACAGTAACACTTTCCCTGTGACGATCAAACAAGCCTGAGACTGGGAGACATCGACAGCGCATGCCTGTATTCTCGTGGCAGCCTCTTTAAAAAATAAACCAAAAAACAGCTTTATTGACATACATTTGCACGTATTTAAAGTGTACAATTTGGTAAGTTCGGACATATGTATACACCCTTGAAGCCATCACCACAATCACAACAGTGAACACATCCATCACCTCCCCAAATCTCCTCTAGATCCTCTGGGCTCCCTCCCCCCCTCCCCACTCCTCCCGCCCTCATCCCCGGGCAGCAACTGATCTGCTTTCAGTCCCTGTAGACTCATTTGCATGTCCTAGAATTTTATATAAACAGAACTATACAGTGTGTGCCCTTTTTGTCTGACTCCTATTTTGAGATTCATCCGTGCTGTTGCATACAGCAATAGTTCATTTTTTTGGGAGGCCGAGGTGGATGACTGCTTGAGGCCAGGAGTTCGAGACCAGCCTGGGCAACATATCAAGACACTGTCTCTACAAAAACCAGAACAATTAGCCAGGTGTGGTGGCACATGCCTGTAGCCCCAGCTACTTGGCAGGCTGAGGCAGGCGGATGGCTTGAGCCCAGGAGTTTGATGCTGCAGTGAGCTATGATTGCGTCACTGCCCTACAGCCTGGGCAATGGAGCAAGACCCTGTCTCAAAAAAAAAAAAAGTTCCTTTTTTAAAATTTCTAAGTAGTATCCCACTATATGGATACACCACAACTTGTTTATTCATTTTTCTTCTGATAGATATTTGGGTTGTTTCCATTTTTGAGGTATTACAAATAAAGCTTCCAGAAATGAACATTCATGTACAACTGTTCAAATGCTTTTATTTCTCTTAAGTAAATACGTAGGAGTGGAATGGCTGAGTCTTATGGTGGGTATTTGTTTCATTTTTAAAGAAACTGACAAACTGTTCTCCAAAGTGATTGCGCCATTTCACAAGCCCACTAGCAGTGTATGAGGGTTCGAGTTCCTTTACGTCTTCACAAACACTTGATACAATAACTCTTTTTAATTTTAAGCATTCTAAGAGGTGTGTAGTGGTATCTCATTGTTTTCATTTCCATTCTCCCAGTGACTAATGATGTTGAGCATCTTTTCATGTACTTATTTGTGTGCTAGTTTTTTTAAAAAAAGATTTTAACTCTGTAAGTAATACATATTTGTTTTAGAAAAGACCACTAAACATAAAGAAAAATTTTAACACCCATAAATCCACCACCTTAAACAACTACTATTAACAGAATGCATGCCTTCAGACATTTTTTGTGTATTAATATATAGGTACTTAGGAAATTATACCATACATATTTTCTCCACTTAACTATCTACCATGAATATCTTACCATGTTGACAAAGTTCTAAAGCATCAATCCAAATGGCTGTGTGATATTCCATCGTGTATATGAATTAGTTGCATTAATCGATCCTCAGTGGTTGGACATCTGGATATTTTCCATCTGGGGGCTTTGCAAACAATGCCATGATGAACATCTTTCTATACTCATATTTGCATTCTTGCTCTCTGGGCCAGAAGGCACGCACATTTTAAGACTTTTAAATTCATATCACCAACATGTTTTGGCTACTTTTAAAATCTCAGTATTTTAGCCTGGATCAGTGGTATCAACACATTAACCACTCCCCCTATTCTCACACCAGATGAACATGTCAGTACTTTTCATTCATTCATTTAGTCAATCAACCTTCTCCCACATCATCATTATCATCCTCTTCATCTTCCTCTCTTCTTCTTTCTCCTCCTCCAAGGGTCTGGTTGGGGGAGACTCTGCCCCCCTGGGAAGCGATCTCACCGCTGGCTCAGAGCCCCCTGTGTTCTCCCCCAGGCACTAGAAGGCACTTCACCCCTCTGAGAAGATGGGCCCTGTCTGTGCTGTTTATTGCTGCAACTCCGGCACCAAACCCAGGGCCTGGCATATAGTGGGTGCACAAGTAAATAGTTGTTGAATTAATGAAAAAAATGAATGAAACAGCAAATACTCATTGAACTGAATACTCTTCTCCCAAACTTCTCTATTGGACAAGGAGCATCAGTTCCAACTGGCAAATGAGAAAACTGAGGCCCAAAGGACTTAAGAACTGTGCTCAGTGCTGCACAGTGAACTCCACTCAGAGCAGCACCTGGGTCCCCAGGCCCCTTTCCTGGGGCCAGGTTGTCTCTCTTCGTTAGGAGGTGAGGCTGCCTTGAAGATCCCTGGAGTTTTCTGCATGCATCTTTTGTTCTTCCTTTCCGCTATCAGAGAGACTATGAGGGGCACAAGGTGACCTTCCAAGGACCTTTCCAGCCCTGTGATTCTGGGACGAATGTGCTTGAGACTCAGCTATTGCCTTTTGTAAAAATTCTCTGGCCTCTCCATATCAGTGTCCTGTGTCCACATTGGCATTTATTATTTATTGGCATGCAGAAACTAGATCTCTCACTGGGATCCCAGGATGAGGTGGCTGAGTTGCCTGGAGAGGTCCAGGCTTCAGCTGCAGCTTCATCTAACCACTGGCCCTGAGCCCCTTGTCCTGGAGCTGGGTGCCAAGAGGGCTGATCAGGGGAGGGGGTCGTGGGTTCTTTTGAGTCCTCTCGTCAGAGGTGTGACAACAGCTGAAGGCCTCTGAGGCCCTCCTGGCTGAGAGGCTCCCTGGTTCTAAGTAACGTTTGCTGTGCCCCAAACCCCCTACTAAGGCACAGACCTTCTCCAGAAGGTGTAGAAACCAACTCACTTTTTATATTTGGGACCAGATGCTTTTCATCATGTGACTTGCACCAGGAAAGCCGAGATGCTGTCAAAGTCACTTCTATGTAAGAGCAGAGGAATGGGTGTTGGGGTGTCCTTCTGAGATGGGGATGGGTCTCACAGGCAGAAGCCCTCCCACTGTTATTAGCATTGGAAGCAAGGCCATCCATGAGAAACCGCCTTTTGACTTTGATGTAGGGAATGTCCTAGATTTGTTTTAAAGAGTCGGGAGGAAGCGCTCATGGAGATATGGAAGACCAGGCCAGTGAATCAGGAGCCATCATTTAAGCAAAGAAAGGGATCTCTGAGACAATCAAGTATAATTCTCTTCCACCATCACCTCCACCATTTTACAAAAGGGAAATTGAGGCCCCGATAAGTGAATTGACCTGTCCAAGGTCACTCGGTCAGTAAGAGGTAGAGTTGGGACAGTGTCTATAAAACAATCCAAAAAGGTGGCAATGCACTTCTCCATGGAGTAAGGAGGGTCCTAAAATCATAAAAATATCATTGTGAGGGACGTGATGGAGTAGACACGAGACTGCCCTACCCTCTAGTTTCTCAGAGGTGGAAAATGTCCACCTACAAAAGATATGATAATACTCCATGAATTTTTGAGAAGCAAAGCCATGATTCTAATTATTCTGTCATGATTTAAATATTTCACAAGTTTAAACAGCTAGGAACAAAAAGTAAGATATTAAAACTATGATCCCTGGGGCCTATTAGACAAGAACCACCAACCAGAGCCCAGAATTCCGTGGCAGGAGGTTGATGTTTCAGGACCACGGACAGCAGCCTGTGAACCAACACTTGATCATGTTGCATCTGTGCCTCTAAGCCCAGCGCTGCGTTCCACCCTCGCGGGAGCAAACCCATAGATCATCGCTTGAACTACTTGCCTTTACGTGAAGAGCCAGCATGAGTGCTATTCCCAGGGTGACACACAGATACGGGGTCCCGGAAGGACCCACACCCCTCGAACATCTCCCCGACCAGTCTCCCACCTTGTGAAAAATTCCATTGTCCTCACATTTGGGTTAAGCTATTTTCACTTTTGTGGGGAAAAAAAATAGGTAACGTTCCTATGATTGTACAGTGGGGGATGGTTTGAAGTAATGTCCTTCCCCTCAAAAGGCTTGAAATCTGGTTGAGCAGATAAAAGATTGGCATACAAGTTTACCAAGCAAAGAGTAATCATATCTCGTAAGAGTCAAGTAGTGGGGGGAATAATAAGACAGAAAGCCAAAGAAATATGAGATGATCACTCTGAGGTTGGAAATGCTTAGTTTTCCTGAAAGTTAAAACTGTGGCAGCCCCTCATATTCTTGTCTTAGATCCTTTCTCCCAAGTAATGCCTCCTCATCTTTGTGGGCTTGGTGCCCTGTCACCCCACTTGTATGGCTGCCCCACACTGCAGAGAAAATGACTGCTAATGTCTGACATGTGGCACACCTCCTGTTGGGGGTGAGGAGGGGGGAGCTGAGCCACGACCACAGGGATGAAGTGCTGATAACGGGGTTCAGACAGAGAAGGAAGAGAAGTCTTCGGGGGCAGGCGGATGAAGCTGAGGGCACCAGGTCGGCACATGGACTTACATGGGTCAGGTCCACATGGTCCTGGATTCTCCGCTGGCCCTTGCAGGGTGGGGAGGCAGGAGGGGAAACAGGTGACCCAGACTGCTCAGTCTCGGAGCTGTGGGGCTGAGGGGAGATGTGGGGAACTCAGTCACCCTGAGCATGAGAGATACCTGGTCATCTGAAGGAAAACCACAGCGGTGTTGCTGAGACTGAATTCTCTCAGGCAAAGCCACAGAAATCACACAAGAGGTTGTGCTGGCCATTTTGTAGAAGAGCAAACGGACGCTCAGAAAAGTTAGGTAACTTCTGAAGGCCACAGAGTGGAAATTAGGCACAGCCAGGATTTAATCCAGCTCGTCCCACCACTCTAAGCTGCTGCTGCTGGCTGTCGAGAGCTCTGGGGACCAGGATCACCTTGAAGTCACTTGGAGACTCCTCCCTGGGAGACCCTATAAGTCAACCTTTTTGAAGCCTGTGGAGTTGTAGGTTTGGGGCCTGGGCAAGGGGTCCTCTCTCCCTCAGAACCTGGCTACCTGGCCCCACCTTGGAAGCCCTCACTGCTCTGATCCTGACCCTAGCGTCGGGCTGCCTCCCACCCGCCCCCCACCACAGCGCCTCGGCCAAGTGGTCAGACCAGGGCCTCCCGCTGTGCTCTGCCCTAGACCCAGCTCTCACCCTCGTCTCTCCCCGAGCCCCGCAGCTCCCACGCTCTGGCCTACTTGGCATGACTTTGGAGTCCGATTCCCCGCCAGCACCTTCTTTACGGAGCCTCCGCAGACCCACCTCCCGGGTGATCTCCCCTCAGATGCAGGAGTTTCCAACCCAGTGGTGTTGCCCTAGAAGACACCATGCTCAGGAGGGAGGTGCCCCTGTGGGCCCTAGTGGAATACGGCCCTGGGAAAGAGGGAGGGCACAGGGAAGACTTCTTGCCTCTCAGTTTGGGCTAAGCCTGGTCCTTCCTGACGCCTGCTGTGCCCCAAGGGGGCCGGCCTCGGTGTCCAGGGCTCGGTGCACATGGATCCCTCCCTCCCCCATCATCCTCTGGGCTGGGGCCCACCAAAGCCCTCGTGCGCCCACTGGGGAGGCCTGCAAACCGCTTTATTAGATTAAAGCAAACATCTGCTGAAGAAGAAAAGTAAAACCTTAATTGGAGGCCCCGGGGATGTTTGCAGAGACAGATGGGAGAGGATCTAATGAAATAACCTCGTCCGGGCCTCTGTGCAGACCTCGCAGATAAAGCGACATTGCCAGGCAACGGGGCTTTTCACCTGGAGGCCTGATAAGGGGCTAGGGGAGCTGTGTGTTTGGAAAATATGACTTTGTAAGTGGGGACGAGGGTGTGTTGACTCTGCTGCCCAGCGCCTGGGCTCCCCCGTCAGATAAGCAGCTGCCACTTTCCCCGAGGTGAGGCAGGAAGCCACTCCCAGGGCCCCCCTGGTAGGGACTACTCATGTGGACATGTCCTGAGCCCCAGCCTGAGAGACAGCTTAGTCACCCCCTGGGATCCAGTAACCACCAAAGCACGAGACATATCTGGCCATCAGGGCTGGTGGTGACAATGGCTTTCTCTTCTCCTCTCCCTGACTCTGGTTCAGGTCCCCTGGGCTGGAGTAGGGTGCTAGGGCTAGATCTGCTGCGCATGGCCATGCAACGCCTCTCACCCTCTCTACCCATCTTTTCCCAGTGACCCCGCTTCCCTCAGAGCGAAAGCCGAAGTCCCCACCAAAGCCCACAAGGCCGTGGCCCCACATTGCCCATCTCCCACCACCCCTGCCTCACTCTCTTCCAGTCACCTTGGCCTTCTTGCTCTACCTCAAACCTGCCAGGTAAGCCCCTTCCCCGGGGCCTTTGCACTGGCTGCCCATTCTGCCTGGAATGCTCTTCCTCCATATACCTCCATGGCTCCCTCCCTCCCTCCCTAAAGTGATCATCTCAAAGAGGCCTACCCTGACCGCGCCCTCCCACCCTGGTATTCCAGAGCCATCATCTAACCTGCTGTGTAGCGCACTTATTACTGTGCTTATTGTTCAGTTCGTCTCCTCAGCCTAGAGTTCCAGCTCCAAGAAGGAAGGGGCCTTTGCTCTTTTGTTCTCTAGCATATTCCAAAAATAGAACAGAGGCAGGAACACAGTAGCTGCTCAATAAATGCTAGTGGAATGCCTCCCCTTCCCAGCCCCCAAACAGCTACGGTAGAACTGGTGAAAAGGAGGCTGCATCCAGAGAGGCCAGAGTGTGGCAGTGCCCAGAATGTCCCATGCAGGGTGGTGAGCAAGTACTCCTGGGGACAGCCCCACCACAGGGGACAGGCAGGGGAAGGCAGCTTTGTCTACGAAGGAAGACCCAAGGCTGGGCGCCAGCCAGAGCTTTGCTCTTACCCCAGCCCTGCTATCGATTTGCTATGTGACTTGGGATAAGCCGCTATCTGTCTCTCAGTCTCAATTCCCTCTTTTGTCGGACAATATTAGCATCTTTATCTAAAAACAATAAACTTCCACATTACAGCTTTGGGGACCTACAGCCTGAGGTGAAATCCTGCCTCTGCTACTTACTAGCTGTGTGGTGTCAGGCAATGTAGGCACCTTCTCTGAGCCGCTGCCTCCTCATCTGTAAATGGCATAATGATAGAGACCGCATCACATGTGAGCCTTTTGCATGCCCTGCCTGTTTTGCTCTTCACACACCTGTAATGCAGCTGCTCTCACTGTCCTCCCGTGGGGAACGACGGGAGGGTGGCGAGCCCCGGGCTCTCCCCATCCCTCATTCTGTCGCCGCAGCTTGGCTGTTGGAAGGCTTCGTGCATTTCCTCTCCTGGTGGACTCTGGCCTTGGCCAGTGCTTGCCATCTGGGCCTCAACCTTGGTCAGGGACATTGCAATGACAAGACACTTCCTGGGTGGGACAGGCATCCACAGCCCTCCACATTAGTGCAAAGAACAATGAAGCTCCTGAATCAGGGATGGAGGAGAAACCCGTCAGGACCTGAGAAGGGACGAGGCCTGAAGGGCACTGAGCTGCAGGTGGCTGCAGGACCAAGGACCATTTGAGGGATGGGGACACCGTCAGACCACCCACACCCCAGACACAGAGCCAGTGTTAGTCAGCATCTTAACCTGGGTTCCCTGGAAGGATCTGAGTGTAGGTGGCTTATCAGGGATCCCTGGTACAGGGGAGCGGGGGGAAGAAAGTGAGGGTGGGGGGTGGAGAAAGGAAGCCAACAACGTGTGTGCTGTCGGTTGAGTGCTGCCGATGGAGTGTGTGCTCTCAGTAAAGTGTGTGCTATTGATAAAGCGTGTGCTGTTGATAAAGCGTGTGCTATTGATAAAGCGTGTGCTATTGATAAAGTGTGTGCTATTGATAAAGCATGTACTGTTGATAAAATAGTGTGTGCTCTCAGTAAAGTGTGTGCTATTGATAAAGCGTGTGCTGTTGATAAAGCGTGTGCTATTGATAAAGCGTGTGCTGTTGATAAAGTGTGTGCTATTGATAAAGCATGTACTGTTGATAAAATATGTGCTATTGATAAAGCATGTGCTATTCATAAAGCATGTGCTATTGATAAAGTGTGTGTTATTGATAAAGCGTGTGCTATTGGTAAAGCGTGTGCTATTGATAAAGCGTGTGCTATTGACAAAGCGTGTACTGTTGATAAAATGTGTGCTATTGATAAAGCGTGTGCTATTGGTAAAGCATGTGCTATTGATAAAGTGTGTGCTATTGATAAAGCGTGTGCTATTGGTAAAGTGTGCTATTGATAGTGTGCTGCTGATAAAGTGTGTGTTATTCATAAAGCATGTGCTATTGAGCCAAACACCACTGTGAGAAATGGAGCTTAATCCCTCAGGGAACTGCTGGGAAATGGTACAAAAACACCCGCTGCACAATGATCCCACCCAGGGGTATTTATAAATGAATGCCTGAGATCGCTCGCTGACCACTGGTCCTGGGAGTAATTCCCTGAACTTTCAATTTCTTGCAGCCTCTGGGTTTCTGTAAAAGACTCTGAGCATGGAAAAGCACGTCTTGGCAGCGGGAGGTTGGTCAGGACCCTGAAAGAACCAGGACACACGGGCAGGGCTCTGACTGCAGCTGGCGGAGTTAGACTCGGGCCAGGCTTGCGCGGAGCAGCTGGGGGCTCTGGCCAGCTCTGAACCTGCAGCACCCCAATGGGAAGAGGGGGCGGACGGGGCCACCTCTAGGGACTCTCTTGGTACCAGCACTCTGGGGGCTGCACATCTGTGAGAACCACCTCTGGATTCAGGGAGACCAGCTCGGCAGGGGCTCAGTACCTGGGGCGCTCCCAGGTATGCACGAGCTCTGCCTGCTGCTCTCCAGCCTCCAGGCCAGGAGACAGCCGTCTTCCTACAGTCAACGTCCCCACACAATAGGGAGTGATTATTTTATGGTGGTGAACTATACATAACACGAAATTTGCCGTCTTAATCATTTTTAGGTGCACCGTTCAGTGGCATTAAGTCCATTCACATCGTTGTGCCACCATCCACCCCCAGAACTTTTTCATCTTCCCAAACTCTGTACCCATTAGACCCTAACTCCCCATGCCCGCCTCCCCCAGCCTCTGGCAACCAGCGTTCTATTCGCTGTCTCTATGAACGTGACTCGAGGGTGATTTTTAAAGAGCATCTCAGTGACCAAATGCCACCTGCCTTCTCCCCTTCCTCCCCCAGGTTGGCGCTTGCACTCGAGTCGGGGTAGTGCTGTGGCCGCCAGCCCCGCACCTCTGTCATTCATGTATGAAATAGAAATGCTACAGAGCTTTGTGTATAAGATTGTTCTTCTTAGTAGCAAAAGCAGAACAAAACAAAAGCCACGAAATCTATCTGTAAATTAGTTAAACAAATTGTGGCACACGATAAAGCGTGGTGGCCCACTATACTCGCAATACGGGTAGATAGCGATGATATGATGCTAGAAAGGAAGCAGGTTCCAAACGTGCACAGGTTCCCTAAGACCCCAAGTCACAAGGGCCTGGGGCACTTATTTTTCCAGTGCTCAGCTGGGGTCCTTTGCTGGGAACTGCCCTCTACCGAACAGGGCTGCCTCAACAAAGCCTACGGAATATATGCTTTAAAATGACCAGGCCTTATCCTTGGGGTAGTGTGAGTACAGGTAATTTTCCTGCATTTCTCAAATTTTTGACATGAAATATGTGTTACTTTTCTGCTGTATTCTCCAGGTCCTTTTCACTCTACCTCTTTGCTGTTCCTTGAACTTGCCAGACGTTCCTGCCTCTGGGCATTTGCACTTGCCCTGCCCTCTGCCTGGAGCTCTCTTCCCTAGACGCATGCTGGCCCACTCCCTCCCCAACTTCAAATGTCACCTCCTCGGTGAGGTCTCCTCAGATCCACCCTAGTGAGGTATAACCCCCAAACCCCATCCTTCTTCCAGCACACCCCTCCCCTCCCCCGCTTTATTTTTGTCCATAGCACTTGTTGCCACCTGACATGCTGTGTGTATTACTTCTTTACTTATTCATTGCCTGTCTTTACCCTCTAGAATGTAGGGCCTTTGTCTGTTTTTTTACTGCTCAGCACCTAAAACAGCTAAGTGCTGTTCTCAGTACACACTAGGTACTCTAAGATGTTCTAAGAGTACCTACACAGTAGGTGCTTAACAAATGGTTGTTGGGGCCAGGTGCAGTAGCTCACCCTGGAAATCCCAGAACATTGGGAGGCCAAGGATCTCTTGAGGATCGCTTGAGGCCAGTAGTTCAAGACCAGCCTGGGCAACACAGTGAGACCCCCATCTCTACAAAAAATTAAAACATTAGCCAGGTGTGGTGGTTCATGCCTGTAGTCCTGGCTACTCAGGAGGCTGAGGTGGGAGGATTGCTGGAGCCCAGGAGTTTGTCACTACAGTGAGCTATGATCGCACCATGGCCCTCCAGCCTGGGCAACAGAGTGAGACCCTGTCTCTAAGAAAACAAGAAGAAGAAACAAACGGTTGTTGAATGAATGAGTAAATGCACGAATGGGGCCATTCCACTCTTCTTTGAGCTCCTACCAGGTTCTCATTTAGGGACAGGAGGGGGAGCAGGGGTGGGACAGGAAGTAGGAAACAGCAGCAGCAGATGGGGTGGTGGACAGGAAGAAGGAGGACCCCTGGATGACGCCAGCCAATGACAAGCCATCATCCAGACACCAGGTTCATTATGGCACTGGGGTCAGGTGGCAAACGGTTTCTGATATGGTCCCCAGAGTGAGAGCAGCAGTGTGTCCAGAGCATCGAGGGCCCCAGGGCAGAGGGAATTCAACCAGGAAACTAACATTCACGCAAAACATCCAGGTTTTGAGAACACTCCAGAAGAGGTGTTCTCAAATACAGACGGGCTGCCAGTGGGAAGAAGGTGATCCTAAGGGGGTGAACTAGGGCTACTGGGTAGATATTTACAAGGACTCCTATTTTGGCTTAAGAACTGGCTCCTCCCTCACCACCCCCATGAGAACTATCCAACGGGTTGAACTTCCTGGCTTCGGTGAGTTTGCTGTCCCCATGCATGCAGAGTCGACGATTCACTCGCCCATGGCTTGAACTTTCAATCAATCCATTCAATCGCTACCCATTAAGTGTGTGTCCTTGCTCGGCACTGTGAAAACAATGACGACTTAACGCTATTGAAATAAATAAATACACACACAAGACAAAGTGTGAAGGCACGAAACTGGGCTGCCAGAGACAGGCCTCTCTAGGGCCTCCCAGATATCCGAGGGAGCCCTGAATGATGAACATGCCTCCAGCCCGTGAGATGCGGGAAAACGCACCCCGGGCACAGCAGACCTCAGGGGCATGGCACGGCGCGCTAGGGCCGGCAGGGACCTCAGTGCGCACTGGAGGAACGCGAGGCCCACAGGTGGGGAGCGACTTGCCCGTGGACACACAGCAAATCGGTGCAGCCGTCGAGGGGTGGAGGATCAGCCGAGCCGCCCCGCACCCCACCCCACGCCACCGCTTCGAAGCCAGACACCGGCTGGCGGCCAGATCCACCAGCCACGAGCAGCGAAGGCGAGGGGCAGCGAGAGGTGAAGCCGGAGGTGGAGACAGCCGGGACTGGACCCCTAGGGGGTGGGAAAAGGGGACAGGGGGCGGCACCGCTGACGTCATTTCCGGAGTCGGGGGCATATAAGCGGGGCGCACGAGCGCTGCTGCTACTGCAGTACACGAGTCCGGTGCAGAGGCTCGTGGCGGACCGACGGACGGACGGACGGACGCACGCCGAGACACTGCGCCCCTCACCCCCGCGCCAGCGCCGCCGCAGCCCGCCCCACGGCCGCCGGTCCAGCCGCCCCTCGCCCGGGAGCCTCGGTGCCCGGCCCCACATCGCCAGCTGCTCGGCGCCCCGGGATCGCCATGCGCTCCGCCGCCGTCCTGGCGCTCCTGCTCTGCGCCGGGCAAGGTGAGCGGGCGCGGGGGCTCGGGGGAGAGGGTCCCCGGGCGCCCCTGCCCGCCCTGCCTGCTCTTGCCCTGCCCGCCCCGAGGTCCAGGCACCCGCCGCGCAGCGCCAAGCACCCCTCCACGCCTCCCCGCGGGCGCGGCGAGTTTCAGCACCGCGGACAGCGCCTCCGCCTCCCACCTGACTCCGCAACGGGCCTCCGCCCAGGACCCGCAGGACGCTTGGGCTGGACTCCCAAGCCCGCGGGGCCGGCCCCCTCGCGCCCCCACCCCTAGTCTGGGCTTGGCGCCTCGCTGCATCGGGGCCAGCGCCGGTCCGCGCGGTGGCCGGCCAAGGTCACTGGGGGGAGGTGGGAGAGACTGCTCGCTCCCCCTCTCCGCTTTCTCCCTGCTCCATCCCCCCACCCTCCCTGGCTTTCGGCCCTTGCTTCTCCCTCTCCGTATCGTCTCTCACAATCCCCCCATCTCTTTCCCCCACCTCTGGGGCCTCTCTCCCTCCCCCTGCAAAGTCCCCCACCCCAATCCCACTGCTGCCCTTGGCCTTGTTTTCATAGCACTTTCCCCTCCAGAGCACACCTCCTCCGCGGCAGGAGCCTTCCCAGGGGGAGGGAGGGCCTCCCAGTGCAGCCTCTGGGGGCCATGCCCCGCGGGCAGCAGCCGGGGAAGGGAAACAAAATCAGCCCCAGCCAGTCTTTTAGGTGGGGGCAGTTTGGAGGGGGAGCATTGAGTGCACGGGCCCCAGTGAACCCAGTCAGCAAGGACTGGGCTGCCTCCGAGCAGAAGAGTGACGCCAGTGCTCTTTCTTTCTCCCTAGTCACTGCCCTCCCTGTGAACAGCCCTCTGAATAAAGGGGACACCGAGGTAAGAGGGGTGCTGGGGATGAGGGGTAGGAGGCTCCAGTGGACACCTCACAGCCAGTTCTTGGGCAGCTGCAGGAGTGAGTGTGGCATAAAGCCAAGAGCCAGCACTGCGGCTGCTGAGCCTGGGGACAGCTTGCAAAAGAAGATATCAAAGATTGCTTACTTTTCCTGCCATCCCGCTGTGGGGACTTCCCCAGCTTCCTCTGAGCTGCCTGTGCAGCCCGAAGGGCCAGTGTCTTAGCCGGGTGGAGGTGCCAGGCCCGCTTGCTGTCTTGAACACTGAATCCAGTAGGCCCACCGTGGGCTGGTGGGGGCAGCTTCTCTGTGGTCGTCTTTGTCCACAGACCTGTGAGAATAGCCTTCACCTGCCCAGCTGTGGCCTCCCCCTTCCCTCTTCCTCTCCCCACAAGGTCTGCCAGCAACACCCCCGACCCCAGGCACTCTAGCCCTGGCTCTCCTAAAGGGCCACAATGAAAACATACTTTTTTCTCTTTTTTGAGACAGTGTCTCACTCTGTTGCCCAGGCCAGAATACAATGGCATCGTGATAGATCACTGCAGCCTCAAACTCCTAGGCTTAAATGATCCTCCTGCCTCAGCCTCCTGAGTAGCTGGGGCTATAGGCATGTACCACCATGCCTGGCTAATTTTTTCTATTTTTTTTTAGAGATGGCATTTTGCTATATTGCCCAGGCTGGTCTTGAACTCTTAGCCTCAAGTGATCCTCCTGCCTTGGCCTCCCAAGGTGCTAGGATTACAAGCATAAGGCACCACACCTGGCCTGAAAACATTCTTGACCATGCTCCTGCACCCGGGATCCCAGCTGGGCCTGGCGGTGGAGATCACATGGGACAGGGCCTTATGAAACACCGGGAAGGGTTTCTCTAGCAGCAAGAGACACTCCATGCTGTGCGTGTACTTGGAATTCATTCATGATGGAGCTGGAGCTGTTTTTCCAGGCTTTGGTTCTCATATAAACTTCCACTTGGGGATCAGAGAAATTTCTACTCCCTACCTTTCCAGGAGCTATTTTCTTCTAGTAGAGGCCACAGTTAAAACCCAAAACATCAAAGAGATTTCAGCCTCAATTTGCTTAATTATATTTCCTATTTTTTAGTTGCAGTTAGAGCAAAATTTAAACCCCTACCATTCATTCTAGCTGTGCAACCTTGGGAAAAATTCCTTAACTTCTCCGAGCTTCCCCTTTTCCTCCTTTCCCTCAAGAGGAAGAGTAAAGAGTGGGAATCATGGCCGTGAAGTGCCTGGCACATAGCTGGTCCTTGGTAAATGGGCACCATTATTCCTAGAGCTTCCCTTCTTGTGATCCCCACATGCTTCTTGGGACGTCTCCCCAGTTCCTGTCTTCTGGAATCTGCTCCCATGGACAGGTGGTATCTGACAGGCAAGGTCTTAGGTTGCAGGGAGATACCGGGAATAGGCTGCTGGACCCTCTGCCAGGTCCCTCATGGGAGACACGCTGGTCACCATATTATGTCCGGCAGTCTTGGGCCAGGGGCACCAGAGCAGCTAGTTAAGACCCGAATGCTCCATCTGAAGCTGTTGCGACTACACACACATTCCGTAGAGCACTTGCCAGTTTGCCATCCCGCATCCTTGGACCGGTTGCCTTGGCATCCCTTAGACACAGCCTTCCACCCCCACGCTCCCCGCCAGCGTTGCCTGACGCCTGTCTGACACCTCCTGCTCCTCTACCCAGGCTATTGAAGCAGGTCTGGAGTTGTGACTCCCTCTCTGGGTGTGTTGACACTTCACGCTGGAAAAGAGTATTTTTCCATCTGTGCCTCATTACCCTGGGAGGGCAGCTGGGAAGGTATCCTTACTCCCATTTTACAAATGAGGAAACTGAAGCTCAGAGAGGTTAAGTCACTTGCCCAAGATCACACAGCTAGTATACCGCACTACAGTTGGTACCATCATCAAAGATCACTCATTCATCAGGTACCTAATCATCTGCAGCACCTTCATGGGCAGTGGATAAGATTCTCAGAGGTGTGGCTGCAATTGGCCTGGACGGGCACCCAGATGTAGCCAGTTTGTGCTCACGTCTAGCCAGGGGATTCATCCCATGGGTCAATAAGGAGCCAGAATATGAAGCTGTGACTCTTTGCATGTGACAACGTCATGGGTGTTGGGAGACAAGTCCTGTTTCCACAAAGGGAAGAGCCAGGGAAGGTCTTTTGCTCCTCTGGGCAGTCTAGAAGGACTTCCTGGAGGAGCTGACCTTCGGGCATCTTCAAGACCAAAGCCCAGTTTAAAGACATCTGTTTAGTGCCCAGGAGCAGATTCCTCGTACTTAGAGAAATAGAACTTGGGGATGACAAGATATCAGGTATCCACCCTGACACCTAACTCTCACCACGATCCACCTTAGAGGGGCGCCTGCTGGCCGTGTGGTTGGAGTGCCTGGCACATGGTAGGCACCATGTAAGGGTTTTCTATTATCACTGCTATTATTGTCTGACTAAGAAAGCAGAGCTGTGCCCCTGAGCCAGGCATCCACTAACTCCTGAAAACAAAAGCAAACGCCCTCTGTCCTCATTAGAAATTTGCCCTAGAGCTTCGGGGGGCTGAGCCCCACGCCCAAACCAGCCCCAACCTACCCCACTCTCTTCCCAGGTGATGAAGTGCATCGTCGAGGTCATCTCTGACACGCTCTCCAAGCCCAGCCCCATGCCCGTCAGCCAGGAGTGTTTTGAGACACT
>NW_012151019.1:1350337-1368973 GCF_000956105.1 Propithecus coquereli
TGTATATTGTCGCTTTCTATTTAAAGAGTCCCGGCTGTGTTTTTGTCCATCTGTCTACCCATCCACTCCCTCCTGGGCTCCCATAACATCTTGTGTATACCTCTACCTAAGCACTCGCCGTGCAGCAACCCTGTTTTAGAAATGAACAACCAGAGCTTGGAAAGCTCGAGCTGCCCAAGGTCACAGAGCTGGGAAATAACAGGAGAGGACTGGAACCCACATCTGTCTGGGGCCAGAGCTGGGCATGCTCCCTGGCCCGCAGCCACCCCAGAAACCCCAACACGGGGAAAAATGGGGACCAGCTGCGGAGTTGGCCCGGCTGAGGGCCGGCATCAGGACCTGGGCACAGGTGTGGGAACTGTCAGAGGCAGGTGGGGTGGGGGTGCAGGGAGAGGGGCTCTGGGTCATGGCAGCAGGTGCCAACCGCGGGCACAGCTGCAGGCCCAGGGCTCGGCCTTCTCCCCAGGGCCTGGACTCATAGGGTCCAAGGGCAGCAGGGGTTGCTTGAATGAAGACCCCCATGAGGGGACAAGCAGTCATTGTTACCTCTTGCTGCAGGGCCCCCTGAACTGCCAGCCATGTCCTGGGGGTTCCCCACTCCCCACTCCTGCCCCAGGACCCCCTGTTCCATTTGAGCCTTTACTGCTCTGTGAGGCAACAGGCAGGGCTTGTGCTCATTTCCCAGGTGAGAAACTGAGTCAGGAGAGGTGGCGTGGCTGCCTGATGGGCCCCAGCTGAGAGGGAGCAGGAGTGTCAGCCCTTCCCCACTCCCCAGGCTCGTGCCCCTCAGCACCTCATTGGGCAGGCTCGGAACACGACGCGCCCCATTTACAGAGGGAGAACTGGAGACCTTTGCCTTCACAGACAGATGTGCCAGGGCTGGGCCAAATGGGACTTCTCCCTCCTGTCCCCATCCCAGGTGCCAAGGAGAGGGCGCAGCAGCAGAAGAAACACAGCAGTTTTGAGGACGAACTCTCGGAGGTGCTTGAGAACCAGAGCACCCAGGCTGAGCTGAAAGGTCAGTGCCAGCTGGTCTGGCCAGAGGCTGGGGAGGGAGGACCACGGTGAGGACAGTAGTTATGACGGATCGAGGGTTCCTGAGAGTCAGGGGCCCCTCCTGTAAGCCCTGGTAAGTAGCTGTTATTTCCTCCCTTTACAAATGGGGAAACTGAGGCAGCATGACTAGAGACTTGAATCTGGACCTGTCTTACTCGAAAGCCCTGGGTCAGTCCCCTCTGCCCAGCACAGCACCTGACACTCTCGGGCAGGAAGTCTCTGGCCTGGCAGGTGGGCGGCTCCAACTCTGGGTCTACCCAGTGGCCACTGCGGCAGAGCCCCTGCCACCAGCGCGTCACTCCTGGCGTCCCGTGGTGCCTGAAAATCTAGCCACGTTGCGGGAGGATCCGGAGGGGTGGGTATGAAACACTAAATCAACCTGGATCATCTTTCTGGAAACCAAAGAGGATCTGGGGGTCAGAGGTCATGCCTGGGGCCACGCGATGCTCTGCATCCATCTTCCCCGCCTGGGAAGGGCCCCAGACTGCCCTCGTGGTGCCTGCTCTCTCCATGTTGAAAGTGGGCAGTTAGGCCAGTGTCCAGGAGCCGGATCCTGGTGGTCTTCCGTCTGGGGCTAGGAGGGAAAGCCTGCGGGTGTGGCCCAGCTGTCCCCTCGTGGCTGCTCGGGGTACTGCGTGGGCTCCCACAGCAGAGCTCCATGGGAACGATCTGGATTGATTACCGATGCCTGCCATGGGCTTCAGTGGGGGATAGCATAGCACTTGTGTATGTGTGTGTGTGTGTGTGTGTGTGCGCGCGTGCGCGTGTGCGTGTGCGCGCGCACGCGTGCATGGGTCTGGAAGCTTTAATGGGGGAGGCAGCCGTGTCAGTGCAAAGAGACCCTGAACTTGGTGTCGGGGGGCTTGGATTCAAGGCTCAGCCCTGCTGCCTACAGACTGTATGAGCATGGACAGGTCACCTTACCTTTCTGCAGATCAGTTTACTGAGTTTCTGTGAAATGGGCATGGGAGCAATGGCGGAACATACTTGGTAGTGCTTTGTTCAGCGGTAATCATTCCAGCGGTGGGAGGGATGTCTCCTGGTTATAAGGCCGTGTTCAAGGCAGCCACAAGAAAATACCTTTTAATGAAATCCTATGACTATTAAGGAATCAAACACTTTCACAGGACACAGAGAAGCCCCACATGGGGGAGAATGAAGTTGCAGTAATGGTGCCTCTTACACAGAGAGGTTAAGCGACTTGCTCAAGATCACACAGCAGCTCAGCTGATGTCCTAATTTTCAGTTCAGGGTTCTAGCTTCTGGGGTAATTTTCAAGGTTTGGTTATTTTTGTGGGGTGTGTGTGTGTGTGTGTGTGTGTGTTTAAAATCACAATCTGTTTTAAGAGGCAGAATTAAAAAGAAAGAAACACAATCCAGTTGTGCTCAAATCAAGCCTAGAGATGGGTGGGGGTTCCCCTAATTGTTTGGGGCTGGGTTTGCTGGGAGCCAGGAGATACGGTGCCTAAGATCTGAAACTGGCCTCTGGGGAGACCCGCGTGTAGCCTGGTCCTCAGGGCCTGACTTTGCTCTGCTGTTTCTGCAGAGGTGATGGAGGAGGCATCCTCCAAGGAGGCTGCGGAGAAAAGAGAGGGTTCTGAAGAGGCCGAGAAGAGCAGTGAAGACACGGAGGAAGCCAGGCCCCAGGCCCTCCCCGAGCCCAGGAAGGAGTCCAAGATGGAGGGGAACAGCCAGGCCCCTGGGGATGAGGAGGCCACCAACACCCAGCCCCCAGCCAGTCCCCACAGCCAGAAAGACCCAGGCCTGCAGGCGGAGGGAGACAGGGCAGGTCCCTCTCAGGGCCTGGCGGACAGAGAGAAGGGCCTGAGTGCAGAGCGCGGGCACCAGGCAAAGCGAGAGGAAGAGGAAGAGGAGGAGAAGGAGGCAGAGGCAGGGGAGGAGCCTGTCACTCCTCTCCAGGTCATGGAAGGCCCCACTACAGCACTCAGCCCATTCCTCGGCCACAGGGAGGTCCAGAGAGGCGAGAGTACGTATGACGACTGTCAACAAACGCGTCTGGGAGAGGGGGACAGCGGGAGGGGGACTTTATCCATAATCTCATTCTACCTTAATAGTAACCCTGAAAGGCGGATATTATCTCCATTTAATAGATAGACAACTGAGGCTCGGAGAGGTTAAGTAATTTGCCCAAGGTCACACAGCTAATTTATAGTAAAAGCCGAGGTTCCAGCCCAGGTTTATCTGACTCCCAAACCATGCATTTCCCACTATTCCACCCAGGAGGCGAGTGGGGCATTGCAGTGTGGGTAGGTGGGCGGGCTTTGGGAACAGAGACAGCGTGACAGGTGGGCAAAGGCTGATCTGGGGACAGTGTCAGCTTCAGCTAGGGCTTAGGAGAGACCCTGGCTCCTCGCGAAGGCCTTGTCAGCGTCTTCCCTCAGTTCCTGGGCCAGGTCAGGGGCTTCTGGGGTGAGGGGCTAGAGGAAGAGGTGGGCTCTGGTCAACCCACCCCTTTGAGCTTTGAGAGGGTCTTGCAAAGCCTGGCACCAAGATGGCTCTTCCCTCCAAGCAGAATCGCTGTGGAGCGCTGGGCTGGGCTCCAAGAGCTGGGGTCTGTGGCCCTAAAGGTGGCCACAACAGAGGCCCCCGGGGAGTGGCAGAGACCGGGGAAAATGGCGGTCCCTTCCTCATTCTGCTCTTGTCCGCCACCTGCTCCAGGTCGGTCGGAGGCTCTGGCCGTGGACGCAGCCAGGAAGCCCGGGGCTGAGGAGGCTCGGCCGCTGCGGGGGAAGGGAGAGCAGGAGCACTCCCGGCAGCAGGAGGAGGAGGAGGAGGAAGAGGAGATGGCAGGGGCCCCTCGAGGCCTCTTCCGGGGCGGGAAGAGCGGGCAGCTGGAGCGGGAGCAGGAGGAGCGGCTCTCCAAGCAGTGGGAGGACGCCAAGCGCTGGAGCAAGATGGACCAGCTGGCCAAGGAGCTGACGGCCGAGAAGCGGCTGGAGCGGGAGGAGGAGGAGGACAGCCCTGACCGCTCCATGAAGCTCTCCTCGCAGGCCCGGGGCTACGGCTTCAGGGGCCCTGGGCCGCAGCTGCGACGAGGCTGGAGGCCATCCTCCCGGGAGGACAGTGTCGAGGCGGGCCTGCCCCTCCAGGTCCACGGCTACCCCGAGGAGAAGAAAGAGGAGGAAGGCAGCGCCAACCGCAGACCAGAGGTTGGTAGCGGGCAGGCGCCGGCCCTGGGCCTGGCCCCGGGAGCGTGGGCCCCGCTGGGGGGCGGCTGCACGCAGCCGTGCAGCTCTGCCCCTTGGAGTCTGGGACTGGAGAGGTGCTCAGACAGGGGCTGTCCGGGCAGGAGAAAGCACCCCGCTCACAGCGGGCACCCGGCAAAGCCGGCAGGGAGACAGGAGGCGTTCGGAGCGACCTGTGGTAGCGGGAGGGGTGGCGGGTGGTCCCGAAGGCAGCAGGAGCCTCTGCAGGTTCGTGAGCAGGACATGGGAGTAATGGGTGGAGCCGGGTGCCTTGGGTGCAGAGAGCTGGGAAACGAATGCCCTGGTAGGACTGGCCTGGGTGGGCATGGGGGGGTGGGAGGAGACACTAAGGGACAGGTCATGGCCGCGTCCTCTCCCAGCCCCCAGGCACGCCTTCCTCCCAGGTTCAGGCCCTGCATCCAGCCCAGGTGGCAAAGGGGGAGGGGGGCAGCTGGACCCCAGAGCTTTGGGGAGTAGGTGGGAGAAGCTGGGACATGAGCCAGACCTGGGCTCTGCGTCCTCCTACCTGTGTGACCTCGTGCGGGTCACTTCCCTCCTCTGAGCCTCACCAGTTCCCCCACTTATGAAATAGGAGCCAGGAGTCCTTTCTGCCCTCCTCGTTGTCATGATTAGAACACGCACGAGCTTTGAAACCCCGGCCACACCCAGGGCCACTCGGGAAGCTGAGGGGTGCAGGGAGGCAGGAGGGGTGGGTGGGAGTTGGGCTCCTGGCAGGTGGCACCACCACCTTGAAGCTGGGGGTACCTGGCTCAAGCCTCAGGGCCCAGGTGTGAACGGGGGCTCTATGGGGGACGGACACCTGTCCACAGCCGTGACCCCAAGGCTCTTCTCTGCCCACCCAAAAGAGGATATGGCCCCTTCTTTGGGCCCCCAACCCTCTTTCTGGGCTTGGCAGTCTGAGAGGAAGAGGGCTCCTTCTTGGCAGCTGGAGCGGGAGAGGGCATCTGCCCAAGTCCCCGGAAGACTGAGGGGAAGGGGCCACGGAAACAGCAGCTCGCCCCCATCCCCCGCCTCGGGACCCGGGACAAGGTGCGCACCCTTGAGCTCCTGTCCCTGCCCCCAGAAGCTGGAGAGAATGAGGTGCCAAAGGCACCTGCTGGTTTCCCCGTTCCACAAGCAGAGGAAGCCCCAGACGGCAGGGGGCAGAAATGGGGACCTCAGAGCCATGTGCACAGGGTGGGTGGGGGCCTCCTCCACCCAGCCCCAGGGCTTCCTTAGCAGCCCCAGCACCATGGAACTCGTGCCCCAGGGGCTGCTCCTCGGTGCAGGGCTACAGTCCCCGTTTCCATGGCCATCCATCGTCAGTGTCTGCGTCCACGGGCTGGCATGTCCTTAGCAGCCTCAGATCCAGCAGGGGCCCCAGGAAGACGACCCTTCCTGGGTCAAGGCCATGGAGGCAGCCTTCCCTGAGCTCCGGCTTCGAGTCTGAGGGTATGCTCTCGTGGGTGTCCGAGCTCCAGGGGGCCTGGAAGCTTCTGGAGACTGGGGCACAGAGCAGGGCTCAGAGGAGGGTCCCTTGCTTCCCTGACCCAGCCTGGCAGCCGGAGCCTGGGGTTCCCCCACGATCAGGACCAAGGATTAGACCCAGGCCTAGGCAGGCCGACGCGGGGCAGCGCTCATAGCATCCAGCCCTGCCACAGGCCCCGCGGTCCCCTCGGGCGGGGAGCTGCCGCAGACAGACCCGGAACCCAGGCCTGGCCTCAGCCTGGGAGCCGCCACCCAGATCCAGGCTGGGGCGGGAGCTTCGTGTTCCATGTGTCCTGACGGGACAGACTCCCACCTGTGGAAAGTGGGGCCTGGAAAAGAGGCCACCAGCGACAGTGTGGGGACAGGGCCCCCTGCATCAACCACCTTCTTGTGCAAAATAATCCTGAGACAGCCCAGCAGGGCGGTGTCATCATCCCCATATGACTGGGGTCCCTGAGGCTCAGGGGGGCAAAGCCTCCTGTCCGAGGCCACACCAGCCACCCGATAGCCCAGCCGTCTGGCTGACTGTAACCTCCACGCTGCTGGCACAAGTCAGCTCCTGGGGCTCCCTGTGCTGGCCCCGAGTGACCCAGATGTTCTCTCCTAGGACCAGGAGCTGGAGAGCCTGTCGGCCATTGAGGCGGAGCTGGAGAAGGTGGCCCGAGAGCTGCAGGCGCTGCGGCGGGGCTGAGGGGCCCCAGGCGCCCTGCAGTCCTGGCCCTGCTGTCCCCACTGCAGGCCCTGGCCACACGGCCCAAGCGCTGCCTCCAGTAGGGAGGTGGCCTACAGCCCGCCCAAGCCCAGGCCACCCTGCTACCCCCACGCTCCTGTCCTCCTGCTCTTGACCCTGCCCTGGGACCCCCTCTGCAGGGTGGACCCCCACAACTTTAAACATTGATTATTCCTACTCTCAACACAGGCAGCTTTCTAGAAGTTTCCCTTCTAACATCATATCCACTGGGCACAACTGCAATAACTTCTGACCTTTCGGTGAAAGCTGAGAACTCCTAACTGTAATATATTCTGTATAAAATTTATCTAAGGAAAAAATAAATCTGTTCTGGGCTCTTTCCTTTTTCTTAGAATTTTTTGCCCCTCTCAACTCAGAGTGGGTGGGGTGCATTAGATTTGGGGCGACTCCTTTCTGGGCTACTTCTTAGCTGCGGGATTGTCTGCAAGTGACTTTTGTACCCGAGCCTTGATTGCTCATCTGTAAATGGGGACGCTGGCCTGCCACAAAGGGCATGTGCGATCGAGTAACACATGCGAACGGCCCCCACTGTTCCTTCCTCTCCCCATCTCCCCACCACAAGCTCAGGGTGCCGGCTGGGCTGTGGGAACCCAGTTCCCACGGGCTTGGGCTCTGTCTGGCGGGTCTGGGCAGGCAGGGTTCAGTGACAAGGACTTAGGTTTGACCTCCAACTAGGGCTGGAATCCCCAGCCTCGCCATTAACTAGTGGGAGAGTTTGCACAGGTGTTTCTGGCCCTCCCAGGGCCTCAGTTTCCTCATCTGTAAAATGGGGACAATACTTACATATCTTTATCAGATTGTGGTGAGGGTCGGAGGGGCCCAGTGTGCACCAGGGAACTATTATTAATACTATGATGACACAAGTGTTGGAGGGGTCTCAGCAAATCTGGGCCTCTCCGCTGAGGCCGGGCTGTGCCTGCCGCCGTCACCTGCCCCCAGTGTGCTGAGGGACCCCTCTGTACGGCTGGGGCTGCGAGTGCTTATTTCTTCACGTTTCAGAGAGAAGTTCACACTTCGCCCTGGCCAGTTATAGAAATAAACACAACACTAGCTGTATGCCACTAGACAGAATTCAAAACATCTGCTACCAAGAGAGTTAGTAAAGGGGATTTGGGGACACCTTGTCCCCGAAACAACCCATCCCAAAGACGAGCCGCCTGCAGCGTCCTAGTCACATGGACATGTAACCAAGTGAGAATAGCCAGTGGTCAGGAGCCATGATTTTATAAGCAGTATATGTAGCCATGCATGTTATGTATGTGTCCATACACAAATTCAGTACAAACCAGCTTGGGATTCTAGCACAGTTGCTTGTGAACAGCGTTGAAGGAAACAGCACTTGTCACAAAACACAGGTGTCGCCATTAAGGGCAACACCCTGGAGAAACCCCTCTGCACGTGTCTTTTCAAGAGTGAGCTTCAGAGAGGTGCACACACCGCCCTGCAGGAAGCGGTCAGGCCGGCTGTGGGAGGGGACATTCCTCCCAGAAGTAAAGAGAAAATGCAATATTCCTGAAAAAGTCCCCGGGCTCTGGGTGGGTCCTGCCGGCAGAACCAGCAGGAAGAGGACCCAGCCAGCAGGAGCCCACGCCTGTCACGCTCCAGCTCGCTCTGAACAGAGGGTAGGGGAGGTGGGGTCACTCCAAGCCCATGCTGGCAATGGCTGTACATGGAGAAGGGAAAAAGCCACAGACCCATTGTCACATGGGCAGGACCCATGGGAGAAGGCTCAGGCCTGGGCAGGGCAGGTGGCATCAGGGCACAGCAGAGGGCGTTTGTCCAGGATTGCTGCATGGTCACCTGTCCTTCAGGACTGCCAGCTCCCAGCTCACGGGCTCCGGCGTGGACAGGGGCCTGGGAGCCGCGGCACAGGAAGCAGAGGCGCTGCTGGGGCGAATGATCGGTTCCCAGCGAACAGGAGAGAGGGCAGACACAAACCCCAGGGACATCAGTGAAACCACTCAATGACTCTCTGTGGCTAGTGAGTGACATCCATCTGAGTGACCAAGAGCCAAGAACTGGTCTTCCAGGCTGGAAGGACAAAGGATCCGCCATCTCCCTTGGCCTCAGAGGGGCTGTCGGGCAGACACGAGCTGCTTTTCTGAATTGGCTCAAAAAACAGACAGCTCCCTCCTAGGGTCTTCCCCCTTCCATGCAGCGCGCTCGGCAGGCCCCTGGTGGAGGGGACACCTTTTCAAGGCTGTGTTCTCTTTCATTGGCAGGAGTAACATACAGGCCACCCCATGCACAGGAAGCCCCAAAGACCCCCTTGGGCTTCAGCTGGGTGACCGCAGGCCCAGCCCTACACACCACGCACAGCAAACCTAGACACTCCTGGGACACCAAGCCCCTGCCCCAGGACACACACGCAGCAGCTGGCTTGGTGGGGTGTCATGTGTGCAGAATCGCACCATTATACCATCAAAGCATCCTAAGGCAGAACCCGACCCCAGGCTATGGCTCCACGGTGCAGACCACGCGGGTGCCCCTCTGAAGCCACCCAAAGCCTCAGCCAAAGTGTCACCCTGCCCCTTGTCCCTGGGGCCCTTCAGCCCCCTGCCTACTGACCACCATGACAGAGCTGCAGGGCCAGAGCCAGCGTGCTGCCCAACTCGGAAACAGAGGCTTTTGAGTGAGAGTCCCAACTCCACCACGACACTGGCAGGGCCAACTCGAGTGCCACCATGCAACATCGTTGGCTTAGCAGGTTGTTCCCACTCAGGAGGCAGCACCGCATGCCCTAAGAAAGCGGCGGCTGCCAGGGCCCAGCTTACAGCCAGGACAATGAGGCCTAAGGGTGAACCAGCTCCATGGACAGCGTCCTGGGACCAAAAAAGTTAGTACGCACCCAAGGCATGCAGAGAACAGGGTTCTCGCCGTGGCCGCCGAGCCCGCTCTGAGGGGCGGCTGGGGCCTCACCACCACTCACAGCCCCTCCTCTGCTCGATGCTGCCGTCGCTTGGCGCAGTGTCCACAGCCTGGACAGGCCCTGGGTGCGGGCTGCTCCCCCATAGCCTCGTGGCTCCCAGGCCTTCAGGAGGCAAATTCAACCCCACAATTCCTGCTCCTGGAAAATGTGAAGTCCCTGCACGTCAACAGAAGGCAGTCAGTGGTTGTCAGCCGGGCCCTGGCGAGGCCACACGCTGGACGGAACACGACACGGCCAGGAGTCACACCGCACAGCCCAGCTGTTTGAGGCAATTCGGGATCGGCATTTTATTTTTAAAAGGTAAAGCTGTTTTATTAAACATCTTTTAAGGACTGGGAGAAAGACATAACAAACTCGAGCGACACTCTGTAAACACGTGTGAAATGCAGTTTGATTCAGTAGTTTATTTGGAGACAAAGCAGTGCGAGGGGCCGGTCGCGCCCTCCCACTCCCCAGGTCAGGCCCGGAACTAGGGAAGGCGGCGCACAGACACCCATCGGGGCTCAACACTCAAGTCGTGTAAACGTGGTTAGTCGCCTAGCCCCTGGTTTCCAAAAGAGCTGGGCAGTTCTGACGGCCCTGCCCGCACCCGGACCCAGCCCTCCTTTCTCAAAGGGGCGTCCCACGCCTCGCTCAGCCAGGCTGGAGCCGCCTCCGAGCCCCGCGCCGCAGCCTCTCTTGGGACACAGCTCTCCCCCCAGTGTCCTGGCTCACTGGACGACAGAGGACAGCCCAGAAGCTTCTTTCTTTTCCAAAGTGAACTGTATCTTAAGACTCAAAATCATGCTCAGGGGCCCCGTGCACCGCACCCAGCGTCCCCAGCATCCCCCAACTCCTGCTCTCCGCGGAGGGGGATGCTGGTCTGCCCAGAGCTTGGAGTCAGACGGGAGAGCCGGGGCTTGGCTGCCATGGTGACGGGAGAGCCCACGGTGTAGGAGGGGCAGCCCCTGGCACCTGGCTGGCTCAGTGCTCGGGGCCTGCTGGGTAGGGGGGACCGGCCAGTGTGAACAGGAGTGAACCGTACAGGTAGCCTCCCCTGCCAGGAAAGAGGCCCCCAATCCCTCCAGCGCCGAGCAGAGGCTCCCGCGCCTGTCCTCACCGGGTGACCTCATGGAGAAGCAGGGCGCAGCCCAGGAGTCACAGCACTTCAGGGTTCCCGGGGCCCAAATGCCCACTAGAGACCAGGAGACGAAGGCCCGAAGACTTTCGGAATGATTTGCCCCAAATCACAGCACAAATCCTTGGCACAGCCTTAGAATCGGCCCAGGCCCCACGCAGGCAGCCTCCTTTCTGGGTTCAGGGGTGAGGACGCGCAGGGCTGGGGGCAGGAGGCCCCGTGCAGGGAGCGCTGGGGCGTGAAGAGCGGCAACAGCAGGGCCTTGGCCTCAGCCCCGGGAAGCTCCGTTCCCTGTCGCAGCAGGTGCAGCACAGCCCAGCCCAGCTCCCCCAGGGGCCCGGCGCCTCTGCGTACTCTCGGGAAGGAGGGCGAGCTGCACACCTGGCGGGGTGGGGCTCACAGGGGAGGAGACCAGCTGGAGGGACACAAGGAAAGGGTGGTCTGGGTGCGGGAGTCCTGGGGGCACCGCTCGCTCGCACGCTCCTCAGCCACAACAGCCTGGCCCGGCCCCCTCCAGGGTCCCCAGAGGCCTGGTCCCCAGCAGCCACGGACACCAACAGACATGGGTGTGCACACACACCTGCATGGCAACCACACGCACACAGGACACCCCACACACTCAGACCTAGTGTTGAGAACACGAGTGTGCAAACTCAGTGAGGAGATCCGCGCAGCAGGAATCAGGCGGGATGCCCTTTTCCGCCAGGCTAGACCGCTTGGTGTTCTTCTCCATCTTCCCCCACCCCTCGTTTAGATCATGACATCAGAAAATCAGGTTAAAAATTAAGAAAAGAATCAGATCATTGGGAATTCTTAGTAGTAGCTGCTTGCCCAGCGGGTGTGCTCCGCGCCCCGCGCCGCCCCTCTGGGTCCTGGCTCTGCGGCTACTGGGAGGAGGCCTTGGTGGCCAGGGAGGCCACGCAGTGCTGCTGGAAGCTGGGCGACATGCCCGCAGTGCAGCCAAGTCTCTGGTGCGGCAGCTTGGCGGTGCCACCCACGTCGGCCTCGGCCTTCCAAGGCGCCTCCTCGCCCGTCACGCTGCCGCAGCAGCCAGGGCTGGCGCTGCACGTCCGCTCGCCGGCCAGGCTGCCCGCCGGCTCGGCCAGGGCCTTGCTATGCCTCGGTGGGGCCACGTCCCCCGCGGCTGCCGTGGCTGCGCTCTGGCCCTGCAGGATGGTTGCGATGTGGTTCAGGAGGTCTGTGAAGAACTCGCTCACGCCCTCGTAGCCTGGGTGGGAGAGACAGACAGCACAGGGCGTCACGGGGTGTTACGGGCCATCGTGGGCAGGAGGAAGTGGGACCAGTGGGCTCCCGGGAGCGCTCACTCTCGGGATGCCATTCACACAGCACACGAGGGCTCGGTGGACAAGGTGGTCTGTGGGACGTCACAGGCTGGACTCACAACTACACACAGGTGGCCCCAAGAGCTGGCCCCTGACCTTTGGCTGCTCCCAACGTGTGAGACGCTGTAGGACTTAAGCTGATGACAGAACACCCTGTGACCTCGACCCTCTCAGACACGGCCCCACCGTCCCACCCACCGAGGTAAGAGCCAGTACGTGGGTGGGGGACGCTGGCACGGCTGAGGGTAGCAGTGCCAAGCCCGCTCCACGTGCTCTGAATAATAAACACCCCTCGACTCCACGTGACCCAGCCAAGCCTGGCCCCAGCCAAGTCCTGGAGACGGCATCCATCCTGAGCCTCTGCGCTTGGTCTGCAAACCGAGGAAGACACCACCACTCGGGCAGAGGCTGTGGAGGGCACCACCGGGAGGGCTGGGACGTGGGCGGTGCCTGCTCCACCGGCAGCTGCTTCCCCCTGTCTCGCCCCCAGTACCTGCAGGGAGGCCCCCTGTGCCCCACGCTGAGGGTCAAAGCCATGGGCAGAGGCGCTGGGCACCACCCACAGGGCCAAGGCCTGCGACAAGGCCCCACTGCTGCCTGGGACAAAGGGCCCCTGACTGGGGTGCAGACCAGGGGGCCTGCCAGGGGCAAATGTTTCCCAGCAGACGTGAGTGGCAGCAGAGTCCCTGGGAGCTCGCCGGCAGGTGGTCAGGATCCAGGGAGAGAATTTGCTGACGCCCAGAAAACTGCTCCAAAAGAGACTCGACACAGGGTGAGCGCCCCCCATCTGCCTGAGCCAACGTGGAGGGTCGGAGTCACCGAAACCCAGCACCTGCCATGCGATGATGTTCACAGCCGTCAGAGGAAGCGGGGGTGGGAACGAAGGCGCAACCATGGCACCTGTGCCGCCGCCTACAGAGAGGCCCTGCAGGGCGTGCCCAGGGCGAGGCTGGCAGATTCGTTCACGTCCTTAACCACTCAGCAAACTGCTGTGCTTTCAGGGAGCCCAAGGCCGAGGGGGGGACACAGGGGTGTCCACAGTGAAAATAAAGATGGCTACAAGGGATGGCACGTGGCGCCTCCACGTGATCACACCACGGCCCCTTGCTCAGTCTTCACGGCTCCGTCCCCATTTCACAGAAGACATGGCTGCTGAGTGTCACAAAGCTCCCAAGTGGCAGTGCCAGGATCTGAACCAGGCCCTGTGGGCCTGTCTGTGCCTCGAATACCACCTAGAGCCAGCTGCCCCTTTGTAGGACGTCAGCCCTGGGGCTGGGGTGAAAGGCAGGGCAGAACCAGGACCGAGACCCGGGCCCCGTGGGCGCAGCCATCGGGTGCCTGGGGACGTGTAAAGGGAGGTGCTCAGCTCCACCGCCGTCAGCACCAGGGAAGAGGAAGCCATTCCTAAGCAACCACCCTGCCAACGTCCCCAGACAAGGCCCGAGGCCCCAGCGGAGAGTGTGCTTTCTGCGGGCGTGTGGAGGCAGCCACCACTCGGAGGCCAGGGGAAGGCGGGTGTCTGTCGGCCTGGGGCAGCAGACTGAGGCGTGAACTAGCAGGGCAGGGCGCCCACTCCACACCAGGACTGTGCAAACACCATCTCCTCTGCCTACAGGGTGGGGATTTGTTCCCACTATGCAGAAGTGAACACTGAGGCTACAAAGTGAGGTGGCTCGTCCCATCGCGGACTGTAAAGGCAGAGTCAGGATTCGAGCCCACGGCTGGTGCTCTGAGAGGTGGGAAACGTCGCGGCCAAGAGCGCAGGCTCGGGCTGATGGTCTGAGCCCCATTCTGCTCCACGTGACCCCGGACAAGTCACTGGACTCCCTGCCTCACATCCTCACCGGTGAACAGAGGTCCCGGCAGCCCTTTCCACAGCGTTGCTGTGAGGACAATACCAGCGGGCAGCGCAGTCCTCGGGCCAGGCCTGGCTTGCAGAGGTGTCCCCAGCACTTGTACTCCTGCTGCTGCTGCTCTTCCCAGAGGGCAGGTGCTGCTGCACACCTGTGGCCCCGAGGCGGCCTCCTATGGGGAGCAGGAGGACCAGGCCCCCCCTTCTACCTGGCCCCGAGAGTGCTCTAACCAAGGCTGGCAAACTAAGCTGCCTCCCAGATGCGTCTCCTCCCTGCACGGGGCCGGGGCCCACACACACTCCCCCGACCTCCCCTCAGCATCAGGCCCTCGCCAGCACCCCTGGCTCAGCCTCAGCCCACCTCGATGCCTGGCGGCCCTTCTCTTGGCTTCCCTGAAGAAGCCTCCCCATCCTCCTCTGCACCCCAGATCACCCTGGGGCCCTGCCCCACAGAGGTGTTTGTGTCGGGAGGGGACAGCCTTGCTCAGGTGCTAAGCTTCCTCCCTCCCGTCTCCTCCCTCCTTCTAGAATTTCCCCAACAGCCCCCACCCCCTATGCCTCCCTGACCCTCCAGCCTGCTGACACTGCCACCTTTTCATTGGGCCACCCGCCCCCCCCCAATGTGGTTTAGGCCCAAGGTTCGTTATTCTGATGGTTCCCAATGCTCCTCAGTCCCCTTGGCCCCCACTCCCACACCACGCGTGGAGCCCCACCTCCGGCTGAACCCACGGCTCCCTCCACACTGCACCTGGGGGACTGGAGAAAAACAGACGACTGCCCCACAGGTGTGGCCTGTCCATGAACGCAGACCTCGCCCGCCTCGCCCAGGGTGGGACCCAACGTCCTCAGCTGGCCATACGAGGTCCCTCTGCGCCACCATCCTCCTGCCCCCCAGCCGCACCCACCACCATGGCCACAGAGCTCCTCGGCCCGGGAGCCGCCACTCCATCCCCAGCAAGGGCCCCTCCCCTTCCTGCTGGGCTCAGCTCACAGGAGCCCCTGGTGACCCACTTTGTCCTCTGGCTCCTCCCAGCTAGGGCAGGAGCTCTCCAAGGGCAGGGCCCGGGCAGCCGAGCTCACGCTCAGCCCTTGAATGAACGCGGAAGGAGCCAGTGGGCTCCTCGCCGTCGGCTGTGAGTCATGATGACTGGACGGGCTTGAGCACCCAGGAGCGGAGGGGACACGTGTGTCACGCACCCAGCCTGTGCGTGGGGCCTGGGAGCTGCACAGCAAGAGGAGGTCATGCCCCATTCCCTGCAGCAAATGCCCCCAAGCAGTCCCCACTGCCAGGCGCAGTCTCTGGTACTTACTAAAGGCTGGATTCAAGACAAAATGGAGGAAAATGCATCTCGGGGCAGAGACGGCCGTGGAGTGAGCGCTGGAGCGCTGCTCTGGGCGTGGTTCAGGGCTGGCCCTGCCTCCAAGCTGCTGTGGGAGGTGGGTGCGCAACCGAGACCCCGCGTCTCCGGGTGAAGCACGCAGCCTGGTGAGCAGCGGCTGCAGAAGTCACCACTGTCGTCCCCGACAGACCTGTGTCAAGGGCTCATTGGTGCCGCCTCCTGCTGCTGGGATCTGAGGGCCACACGAAGCCTGGCTCTGTGCCAGCAGGTTCCTGCGGCCCCAGCAGGGAGCAGGAATCGGGTGCCACAGCATGGGGACCCCTCCCAAGGCCTGTCCCCAGCACGACAGCTCAGGGCAGTGGAAGGAGGCTGGGCCTGGGAGCCTCTGGCCCTGCCACCAATGCACTGTGGGGCCTCGGACAGTTTCTTCCTCTCTAGGGGCCTCAGTTTCCCTACATGTCAACTTGGGAGGAGCGTTGTATTCCCTTCAAGGTCCTTCTAGTTCCTTAAACCTAAAAAGGCCAAAGGGATGGAGGGTTTGGCCAGTAAAGGCTGATGCTGTGGCGCGGGGGCGAGAGAAGAGGCGGAAGAACGTGTGTACTGCGGGCCCTCTCGGGCCCCGCGAGCTCGCTGGGCTGGATGCACGATCTCCTTCACTCCCTGCCACACCCCGCGACCCCATCTCACACGTGCGGGTGGGGCGCGGCAGGGCTGCCCTTGCCCCACACCCCAGGGAGGGATGGAGCTGGCTTTCAGGTCCGGCTGCCCTGTCACCTGGGGCAGTCTACACACAGCTGGCCACGAACCCAGCCCTGCTGCTCACCTGGAAAGGCGTTGATGTCGATGACAGCGTGCTGCCCCGTCTGGTTGTTGATGATGATGTCGATCCCGAAGAGTGACACGCCCAGCGCCTGCCGCAGGGCCCGGGAGAGCTCCCGGATGACCTCGTCGCTCGGCCGCTCGAACACGCCCTCGATCTTGTCCAGCTGCCCACACAGACAGGGAAGTCAGGCTGTGGGCGGAGGAGGCACGATGCCACGCCGCACACAGAGACCCCCCCCACGAGAAGTGCCACGAGGCCCTGGCATCCTTCAGGCCAGGAGGCAGGACAGACCCACCACAGGAAGCTCCGGCCAAGGCACTAGGCGTGTGACGTGCTCTACCTCCCCAGGGCCCGCCACAGCCTGGAAGGCTAGTGTCAGTGTCAGCGCCTCACACACAGGAGACTGAAGCTCAGAGAGGTCAGGGGCTGGTCCAGGGTCACACGGCTCAAAAGCACAGGGCTGGGTTTAGACTCCTCTTTTTCAGCCTCCAAAACCCAACCCTTTCGGCGGGAGGAAGGACGTGGAGAGTCTGTGTGGACCCGGGCGGACAGCACTGGGGCCGGGCCTTGCCGGCAGGAGGATCTGGGCTCTCAGGCAGGGTGGGAGAAGGGAGAGGCCCGGGGAGAGCCCGGCGGAGACAAAGGTGGGAGGCAGAAGCTGCAGGAGACAACTGGGAGAGGCTGGGGTGCAGGGTCAGGGCACGGGGGGGTGTTCTGATCAGCACCTCACTTGCCCAGCATCGCAGAGGGCCTCGGGGCGTGAGGTCAAGGGCTCTGGGCCAGACACGCCATCTTCCTCCCCAAAAAGTGGCTAACTACGGTGTCTCCAAACTAACTCACATCCCACACAACACGGGCCTCCCCCAAGAGGCTGCTCTGTTGCTCCCGCCTGACCGCTGGGGTCCAAATTCAGCTTTCAGCAAAGCTTCCAAAGGGCTGACGGGGCTGTTCCAGCCCATGGTTCTCCCACCCAGCCCTGGACTCCCCCAACCCCACTCATTTCCTGCTCTAGTCACCGCTGGCCGGGGACAGGCACACACGTCTTCACGTGCTCGGGCTCAGCCCCCGGCCAGGGCCCGAGAGAAAGTGGAAGAAGTTGCACTGGGAAGGATTCTGGAGTTAGGGAGATTTGGGTTCAAATCCTGCAGTGACCTCCTAGCTCTGTGAACTCAGGGAAAAGCACTCAGCCTGTGTCTCAGTTTGCTCATCTGTAAAACGGGACCAACAAGGCCTCCCTCCCAGGTTGTTGCCATGGTGGGCACAGCACAGGCCTGGCTGGGAGGAGGGGCTGCAGCTGGACTCTGCAGCAGGGACTGTGTTGTGTCACCTCCAAGTCAGCCAAGACAGGGCTCGCACTAGGTGCTCAATAAATACCAGAGTTCTGGGGGCTATGGATGCCGGGGCCAAGGGGGAGGAGGGGCGGAGAGAGGTGACGGGTCCGTGGAAGGTCAAAGTGAAGCTGGGTCAAAAAATTAAAGACAGATTACCATAAGACCTGGCAATTCCAGTCCTAGGTCTATACCCGAGAGTTGAAAACACGACTCACACAGACGCTTGTCCCCCACGTTCACCGCAGCTCTGTTCACGACAGCCAATCGGCGAAAACGACGACTGCCCATCAAGACAGATGGATAAACGAGTTGTGGTCTATCCGCACAACGAACATTGCTCAGCCTTAGGAAGGAACGAAATTCTGACATACGCTACAGTGTGGGTGAGCTTTGAAAACGCCATGCCGAGTGAAAGAACCCAGACACAAAAGGCCACGTGCTACGGTTTCATTTATATGAGACGTCCAGAATAGGTATGGCCAAAGAGACAGACACCTGCTCGGTGGGTGCCCGGGGCTGGGGCAATGGGGACTGAACGCCCACAGGCACGGGGTGTTCTTCTGGGGGATGAAGTGTTTCGGAACTAGACAGAAGTGGTGGCTGTCAAACACTGTGCATGCTCTGAATACCACTGAACCGTCCGTCCACTTTAAGATGGTCAATTTTATCTATGTGAATTCACCTCAATTAAAAAAAGTGAAGCTGGGTCAGGAGGGCTGGGGACGGAGACCTGGGAGCCCCCAGCACAGGAAACGGAAGGGGCCACTGGGAACCTCCAGACACGTGCTGAGCAGGGACACACGCCCAGCGCCACCTCTGCAGAACGGGCGGGGCCCTCTGGCCCACACCCATGATGCCTTGCCTGGGGGAAATACTTTCTAATCGACAGAGGTGGCCTGGCCGCATTAGGCACTCCCCACATGGGGCGGACGGGCACTGCCCTGTCCCCACTGCAAGCCCTGGGCCACACCGTAACCCTGCTGGGCCTTGTTTTCTCACCGCAGTAAATGGGTAATAAAAATACCCCCGCCGCGAGATTCTGGTGAGGACTAAGGAGCGGACGCCTGGGGTTCACAGCGCAGGGCTCGCTGTACCGTCACGGCATCTCATGACACGCTGTTCATAAAAGCACTCTCAGCTCCGCTAAGGCATCTCAGAAACCTCCTGAAGCTGCTGATTATCTAAAACCAAACAGCCATCCTAGGACAAGATAAAGGCAATGAACATCCTGCCTGTGCGTCCTACACAAATGCTCCAACGATGTCCTAGAGAACCAGGAGGCGACCGCAGTCAGGAAGGTGCTCAAGTGGACCCCGAGGGTCCTCGCCTCCCGGCACTGCTGTCACCAAGCATCGCTGCACACCGGGTGCCGTGGTGGCATGTTTCACCCAGGAACTCAC
>NW_012151020.1:0-359 GCF_000956105.1 Propithecus coquereli
TTAATAAAAAGAAGTACAAGGAGAGAACTGTGGTAAGGGTCTAGTTAAAAATAAGGCACAGGCCTAGCTAAAAATAATAATAATTAGCCACTGTCCCCCTGTTTGCTTCTCTATAATTGCCACTCTGGAGCCACATACCTGGTAGTCATAAGGATGCTTAGCTTTTTCCATAGATAACATCACCTTTTTGAAACCTAAGGGTAGTTTCTTCCAGGTCCCAAATTCCAGTGGAACAGCTGACCCACCTAGACCAGTGGCCCATACCAAGGAACTGACTCAATTGGCCTTGTGACCCCTACTCAAGAACCTGGTCAGCAAAGAAGACAATTTCTAAAACCCTATGGTTCTGCCCTGAACCC
>NW_012151020.1:3314-4344 GCF_000956105.1 Propithecus coquereli
TCATGGTGAACATTTCCAATCTTTCAACTGCTTAGAACCTGAATCCCTTCCTAGAATTTGAGGAATTCATCACCTTGCAGTCTTGATGGAAGGCTGAAATCTGAAATTGTCAAATAACTTGCTTTCCCAGACTCTCTTTGGCTAGGTTGCAGAGATGTACGTCGATCCACCAATAAAACAAACCACCCCAGAGTTTGAATCAGAAGGCAGTAAAGCTAATAAGAGGAAACTAGAAAATTTTTCCTAATAGTAAAGTAAGTTAAAACATGATTGCATCTCAGGGAAGAGAACAGAAGCGGTACCATTTGTAGCACCAACTGTCAGGAGGCAGTAATGCTGGTTGTAGGAGAGCCAGCATATTGGAACTGGTTGGGTGGCAGCAGTTCTATGGCTTGATTTTAAGGTTCACCTCTGAGCCAGGTTCGCCAGTTCTACTTTCTGTCTTAGAGTTACCCATATCTTTTCAACACATTCCTTCTGAAATCAACCTGAATCTACTTCAATGGCTTGGAACTAAAATCCCTGGCTGAAGCACACCAAATATTAGACATGAGCAGCAGACATTTTCCATTTATTATGTAAATATGTAGCTTTATAATAAATTTTCTTCCTTTGTAGGACAAAGAATCAGGCACAAACACTGCAAATTGAAATGACATAATGTTCCCCAAGGTCATACCTTCCAAGAACATATAAATAACGACTTTAGAGTGTACACAGTTTTAAAGCAACATTTTGAAAATGTGTTTTGCCAAATATTAGGTCTCCAAGGAGGAAGGCTTGAAAAAGGAAGATTCTATAATTTAATAAATTTGAAAAATAGAGCAAATCATATCCTCTTCTTAGTACATTGTCACATTTCGGGTTCTAAGAAATTGTACATAAAAGGAACAATTTTGAATTTTGACTAGAGCTTTCCAAACATGTTGGATACTGCAGTAATGTTAACATAATACTTCTTAGTATGGCTCAGAACAACTGTTCTGTGAAACATTCTAGGAAGACATAGAAATTCTTAGCTATTGAGTAC
>NW_012151020.1:4394-5942 GCF_000956105.1 Propithecus coquereli
AGCACAGGGCAGTATTCTGCTGTGCCCATGGAGGGAGCACAGACCTTTGGGTTGAGAAAAGTTTTCTCTTAAGAGCAGCTTTATTTTTCCCTTATTATATTGAAACCACCCTTACAAATTAATAAAAAGAAGTGCAAGGAGAGAACTGTGGTAAGGGTCTAGTTAAAAATAAGGCACAGGCCTAGCTAAAAAGAATAATAATTAGCCACTGTCCCCCTGTTTGCTTCTCTATAATTGCCACTCTGGAGCCACATACCTGGTAGACATAAGGATGCTTAGCTTTTTCCATAGATAACATCACCCTTTTGAAACCTAAGGGTAGTTTCTTCCAGGTCCCAAATTCCAGTGGAACAGCTGACCCACCTAGACCAGTGGCCCATATCAAGGAACTGACTCAATTGGCCTTGTGACCCCTACTCAAGAACCTGGTCAGCAAAGAAGACAATTTCTAAAACCCTATGGTTCTGCCCTGAACCCAGCCAATTAGCATACTCAGGTGATTACATCAAACTGTCTTCAAAAACCCTGTCTCTCAAATTCTCAGAAAGGCAATTTGAGAAATTTCTCCCATCTCCCCACTTAGTGCTATGCGGAATAAACCCTTTCTCCGCTATAAACCCTTCTCTCTCAGTGATTGGCTTCCTCTTGGGCAGTGGGCAAATGAACCTAGTTGGGCAACAGTTCTTTAACGGTTTTAAAAATGTCCCTTTGTCTTTAGTCGAGTATTTCTTGCATTATTATACTTTTGAGTGTATTGCTGTCATGGAGAATGAAGGAAGATAGTTTAAATAGAAAGGAAAGTCTGTCCCATCTCTATATTTTTATTCCTAACTGGGGTCAGGAAGCTGGATTTTACTGAGTGGGCATTTACCTGTAGTTTCAGGCATATGGTTATAATCTACCTATAGACTTCAGGAAGTATAGTCTCTAACACAGTTGTAATGTTTCGCAAAAAGCATGTGAGGTTGAGGGCCACTTTCTGAGTGTAGAAGGAAGAAGCTCCCTGAAGAGGGAGGCTCTGAGTCAAAATAATTAATAGTAGGTGATGCTATAATCTGGCAACAGAGAAGGTAGCCATCAAAAGCAGACATTCATGAGAGAGAGAGAGAGAGAGAGAGAGAGAGAGAGAGTGTTCTTGTGCACGTAATGCTGCCAAAACACATTTCTTCTATAATGAGGGCCCAAGGAGTCTAAAAAGATAGCTATATGGGGCTTTGTATTATTTTATAGGAAATTTCCCTTTTGAGAAGTATGGAACAGAATCTAGAGATTAATGGAGCATCACAGTAGATACTTTGGTGTCTTATGAATGGATTTAATACATAATTGCCCCTGAGTACTACCCTGTTTTCCTGAGAGCTATGCCTGGCACTTGAGATATTTTAAGGGAGAAAATTTATGACATTAATATGGATCTATTTTTTTTGTTTTGCTCCAGATGATGGAAAATAAGTCCAAATGCTATACCTAGTAAATCCACCAACCATATTATCCATGGGCAGCATCTGTTTGAAAGGTATCAAGAATGGTAACCTAGGGGCCGGGCGC
>NW_012151020.1:8067-8396 GCF_000956105.1 Propithecus coquereli
GCAGTAATGTTAACATAATACTTCTTAGTATGGCTCAGAACAACTGTTCTGTGAAACATTCTAGGAAGACATAGAAATTCTTAGCTATTGAGTACTCATTGAGGATAAGATGCTATACTATGCTTTATTAATATAAGAATTTCAAAATTAGTTTTTATTTTTCCTTTTAAAATGTCAATGGAAAAGAAGCCAAATTGTGTATAATAATTTAAAGAGGTTTATACTGAGCCAAATTTGAGGACCGTGGCCCAGAGCCATGCCGAAGAAGCCTTGAACAAGTGGACTTGCTGTGGCTGGGTTACAGCTTGGTTTTATACATTTCAGGGAGA
>NW_012151021.1:0-943 GCF_000956105.1 Propithecus coquereli
CGAAGAAGTTAGAAATGATCATTTCTCTAAAAAAATTTATTAGTATGTGTGGCATCTCTCACTGCTGTTGGTCCCTAAGACTTAGCTATGAAGTTGGAGCTGGGGAGAAAAACAGGGTATAGAGGGAGGAAAAGAGAAGCCCACCCTTCCTGCCCAGGGGACCGTGGGAGGAGGACAGCAAGCAGAAGAATCTAGAAGCAGACGTGTAGGTTTGTAAGGCACAACCCTCCCTCAGAGAGAGATAGGGATGGATCACGTGAGAACTCAGTGAGCTCCTCTCCAGAGGGGACCCTTGCCCCACTCCTGGTGGCCTCTGGAGGTTACTGACACAGCACGAGGTCAAGCAGAACAGAGGGCCAAGCAGTATGGTCAGGATGACAGTTTCCATGTGGCAGGCGTGCTGTTAAGGGCCAGAGGTCGAGGTGGAACCCTGCCCAGGTTCCACCTGTGACACCAGCCTGCTCACACCCAAGGACAGAGGGACCCTTCCCCCAGACCATGAGTTCTCACAAGTGCCTCCCCATACACCCACTAGGCTGGTGGGAAGAGACTAGCCTCAAGAGACTGTATCAAAGGGCAGACTGTATGAAGCGGCACCGGGCTGGGCTAGCGTCCCTTCCTGCCACCCAGTAGGGTGGGGTGGGGGCTTCTTCCAGTTCCAGCTTTAAATAAAGAAGCCTCGCTTTCCACGCACATCCAAGAGTGGTGTGAGCAAAATGTATGGCTCTACTACAAATGAAAGGAGGTGTTCCTTTTAAATGAATAATGATGTTACCCCTGATAGAACACAGTGAGCTAATCCGGGTAGGGTTCAGTCTGTCTACCTGTCTACTGGCAATCGAGGACTTCTCCTCTCAATAGTTAATTGCTCACTTTAATAGACTTTTTTTTTTTTTTTTTTGAGACAGAGTCTTGCTTTGCTGCTCAGGCTAGAGTGAGTGCC
>NW_012151021.1:993-2139 GCF_000956105.1 Propithecus coquereli
GGAAAGGAGATCAACAATAGGAATGAAATCCTCCAACTGCTGGAGGCGGTTTAGGAGCCAAAAGAAATTACGGTTATCCATTGTCGAGGGCACCAGAAAGGCATAGATCCATTTGCCACCGGCAATTGCCTGGCAGACCAAGCAGCCAACATTGCAGCCACCCGAGAATGTTCAGAGGACAACACTCCAACCCGATGCCAAATCTTGTTGGCACCCGAGTGGCCCAAAGAACCAAAATATACCCCAGAAGAGAACCAGTGGGCAGAGCAGGAGAAGGCCAAGAAGGACTCAGACGGTTGGTGGCACCTACAGAACCATAACATCTTTATCCCCAATAAATTAGCATACTCTCTTGTCTCCCGACATCACAACCTGACTCACTTAGGGAAAACAGCCCTCACGCAGCTACTCGCCGGGTACTACTACACCGCCAAACTTGCGTCCATCGCTGCAGCAGTCAGCGCCCCCTGCCAGACCTGTGCTAAAAGCAATGCAGCGGTGAGGCGGAGACCCGCCCCAGGAATTCAGCACACCGGAACCTTTCCATTCGAGGATGTGGAAGTTGATTTCACAGAAGTAAAACCACGTTGGGGATATAAATACCTGCTGGTAGTGATATGCACCTTCTCAGGCTGGGTTGAGGCAGTCCCCACCCGGACCGAAAAGGCTAGGGAAGAGGCAAAGCTTCTACTGAGAGAAATCATCCCCAGGTACGGTCTGCCACTCTCCTTTGGCAGTGACAACGGACCAAGCTTCGTTGCAGAGGTCATGCAAACCCTCACCAAGGCACTAGGAATCAAATGGAAACTACATACAGCCTACAGGCCCCAGAGCTCAGGGAAAGTAGAGCTCATGAACTGGACCCTCAAGACCACTCTAGCGAAGCTATGTCAGGAAACACAATTACCCTGGGTAGACATGCTAAGCCTAGCCCTGTTCAGAGTCAGGTGCACACTGGGGCCCACGGGACACTCACCCTTTGAAATCCTGTTCAGTAGACCTCTCCCCACTCACCAAGCGATTAATGGGAGACATTAGACAACTAGGGGAATGAATATAAACACACACCTCCAAGCCTTAGCCAAAACTATGCGCCATATGCACCACACTGTCCTAGAAAAAACCCCTATCGCCCTGGGTCTCCCT
>NW_012151021.1:4069-4789 GCF_000956105.1 Propithecus coquereli
TCAGGCTGGTTTCGAACTCCTGAGCTCAAACAATCCGCCCGCCTCGGCCTCCCAGAGAGCTAGGATTACAGGCGTGAGCCACTGCACCTGGCCAATAGACTATTTTAAATTCTGAGCAAATTACCAAAGGGTGGATTGGTGGCCTCACAGTGGCAGTGGCACTGCCTAGGGCCTAAGGTGCAGGCGCTGGAATCAGAAGGCCCTGGATGTGAATGCTGCTTCCACCACGCCCAGCCTTGTGCAGTCCTAGAGCTGCTGCCTTCCTCTCCCTGAGGGCAAGAGCTGTCTGTAAAATAGGATGGCCCTCGGCCCAATGCCCCAGGCGCCTGGGAGGCACCGTCTGGGAAAGCTGAGGCAGTCCTTGGTCCAGAGCCTGGTCCCTGTGCACAGCAATTATTATTTTTGCTGGTCAGCAAGTGAGGATCATTACTGTCACCTTTCCACGTCTCTGTTTGCTGCATTGTAAGACATATGACCACAGAGTAATCCTTTCTTTTTTTTTTTTTTTCAAACAAACCGTAGCACTCTCACTTCTATCAAAGTGAATGTCATTCATTCGCGGTCATCTCCACGGGATTGAGCCCCACATAAGAGGCACAGAGTGGTGATGTCACAGCAGCGCCCACGCCGCAGGACTGTACCCCGCTATGGAGGAGGGGCACTGTGCACGTCCCGTCTCTTATCCCCAGGGCCCAGCTCAAGGCCTGCACCACGGTGGGG
>NW_012151021.1:8692-9099 GCF_000956105.1 Propithecus coquereli
TTAAAAAGGTGCATGACGAACATGTGTTAAATGAATGCAAGAGAGAGGTAACCGCCTGGGGCCAGAGCTGTCATGAAGGACTTCCCAGAGGAGGAGCCACAGGTGCCTGTGCCCAAAGGCCAGGCAGCAAGCCGGACACAATGGCTCATGCCTGTAATCCTAGCACTCTGGGAGGCCAAAGCCGGAGGATCGCTTGAGGTCAGGAGTTCGAGATCAGCCTGAGCAAGAGGGAGACCCATCTCTACAAAAAATAGAAAAATTAGCTGGGCGTGGTGGCACATGCCTATGGTCCCAGCTAGTAGGGAGGCTGAGGCAGGATGGCTTGAGCCCAGGAGTTTGAGGTTGCAGTGAGCTATGATGATGCCACTGTACTCTAGCCCAGGCAACAGAGCAAGACCCTGTCACAA
>NW_012151022.1:0-974 GCF_000956105.1 Propithecus coquereli
ATTGGAGAGTAACAAGGACCCCAGACAAAAGGTCCAAAGTTTTCATATGCACATCTGGGAAACCAACCTGGAGTCTATTTGTGTGAAGCGTATCTACATATAGCTTGATCTTTTCCTATCTACTTATCTATCTCTATAATTGTTAATCACTCTATTAAGGTATAATTTATACACGATAAAATGCATAGATTATAAAAGTACACTCAGATGACTCTGACAAATGTATACACTCTTGTTATTAGCACCCTATTCAACATATACAATATGTTCACCATCCCAAAATGTCCCTTGTACTCTTCTTTGTAGGAAATCCCATATCCCCAATTATTGTTCTGAGAGGATCTGACCGCTATTACCAAAGCTTAGTTTTGCCTGTTCTAGATCTTTATATAAGGGTACATATTACTGTGTCAAGCTTTATTTACTCTACCTAATGCTTTTGAGATACATCTATGTTATTGTATGTACCAATAAGTTAATCCTTTCTGTTCTTGACTTGTTTTGTTCTGACTTTCACCAATTGACAGGTCTTTGGGGTTATTCCTAGTTTGAGGCTGTTATGAATCAAGCTGCTATGTTCACATTTGTGTGAACATATATTTTCATTGCTCCTGAGGAAACTCCCATGGGTGGATTGCTGGGTCATGTAGTAAGTATATGTGTAACTTTCTAAGAAGATTGTAAACTGTTTTCTAAAGTGATTGTACCATTTCTCTTTGCCTACCAGAAACACACGAGAGCCCTAGTTTACTATACATTTGCTCCAGCACTTGGTATTGTTGTCTTAAATTTTAGCCATTTTAATATGTGTGGAGTTTTCTCCTGATGTTTGAATTTGATTATTCTAATGACTAATGATTCTGCGCATCTTTTAGTATGTTTATTGTCTACTTGGATTTTTTTTTGTGGAATATCTGTCCAAGTCTTTTGCTTGTTTTTTAACTAGCTGTTCATTTTCATTATTGAATTCTAGG
>NW_012151022.1:2609-3061 GCF_000956105.1 Propithecus coquereli
TTCTGTCAAGTACTCAGAGATGTGAAAATATCCTTTTATTGCTGTTAATTTTTGCTTCATGTATATTGAAGCTTTTCAATTATATAAGATTGTTATTTTGAATCTTTTATCCTTTTGAAATGACCCACTACTAGCTTGATGTCTAATTTGTCTGATATTACTACAATTTCACATGGTTAGATTTTGTGTGGCATATTTCATTCAATCATTTATTCATCCATTATTTCACCCAATATATTTTTTTTTCTGTGCCATATCCTTCTTTGTTCTTTCTGAAATGCAATACTGTAATGTTGTTATGTATGTTTGACTACTTAATACTGTAACATCCCAATCATTATTTTAGATATTAATATTTTTCTATCTGTACTTTAGTTTGAGTAAGACTGTTCTGTCTTAAGTTTATTTAAGGTTAGTTGTGTCCTATGTGCCCATAAACACATCCAGTACAT
>NW_012151022.1:4906-5367 GCF_000956105.1 Propithecus coquereli
TTTTTTTTTATTTCAGCATATTATGGGGGTACCAATGTTTAGGTTACATATATCGCCTTTACCCCACCAGAGTCAGAGCTTCAAGTGTGTCCATCCACTAGACAGTTTGCATCGCACCCATTAGGTGTGTATATACCCATCCCTTCTTCCCCCCTCACCTGCCTGACACCCGATGAATGTTACTACTTTATGTGCACATAAGTGTTGATCGGTTAATATCAATTTGATGGTGAGGACATGTGTTCCTTATTTTTTCATTCTTGTGATACTTCACTTAGTAGAATGGGCTCCAGCTCTATCTAGGATAAGACAAGAGGTGCTACATCCCCATTGTTTTTTGTGGATGAGTAGAACTCCATGGTATACATATACCACATTTTATTAATCCACTCACGTATGATGGGCACTTGAGTTGTTTCCACATCTTTGCAATTGTGAATTGTGATGCTATACACATGCTA
>NW_012151022.1:7333-8177 GCF_000956105.1 Propithecus coquereli
AACAAAAAGTTGCTCCTTTGAGAAAATAAATAAAATTGACATGCCTCTTACTAGATTAACAAGAAGCATAGAAAAAGGACTCTAATAAGCTCAATCAGGAATGAAAAAGGAGAAATTAAAACTGATACCATGAAATACAAAATATCAACTATGATAACTATAAAAGCTTTTATGCACATAAACTTGAAAACATGGAGAAAACGGACACATTCTTAGAAACACACAGTCCCCTAGGCTCAATCAGGAGCAAATAGAATTCCTGAATATACCAATGTCAAGTACTGAAGTTGAAGCAGCAATACAAAACCTTCCTAAAAAAGAAGTCCTGGACCAGATGGTTTCACACCCAAATTTTACCAGACCTACAAAGAAGAACTGGTGCCTATCCTGCAGAAATTATTCCACAACATAGACAAGGAAGGAATTCTCCTCAACATGTTTTAGATTCTTCAAATCAGAAAAATTACCACCTCAGCTGGACATTTCCCCAGGGTCTGTGAGTGCTCTCATTGCCTAATCAAAAATCTTTCTTGTTGAAGTTTACCACAATATATCTACAAGGTTAAATCAGGACTACAATACCAGACTTCCTGGGTTCAAATCCTTATTATTAATTATTATTAATAGCTTATTATTATTAATAGCTGAATGTACCAGCTCTGGGACTTCTGTGTTTCGTTTTCTCACATATAAAATGGAATTTTAAAGCAACCTTAAAGAGTTGCTACAAAACGTAAATTACTTGTAATAATTGCTGGCATATATGCATGTATTGAGGAGTTTAACAGTGTTTATTTTCATTCCACATTTTTTTCCAGGTGAAATAAAATCAACGTTTTCTTCC
>NW_012151023.1:0-327 GCF_000956105.1 Propithecus coquereli
CTTCTGCTATGTAAATGTCAGTGAGTTGTGAAAATCATTGTAATTTTCTTGCTGGGCGAGGTGGCACCTGCCTACAGTCCCAGCTACTCGGGCGGCCAACAGGGGAGGATCTCTCGAGCTCAGGAGTTCGAGGCCAGGCTGGGCAACATAGCAAGACCCTGTCTCTAAAAATAAAAATAATAATTTTATTCTCTTAGAAATTTGAAAACAGAACACGCTCTGCATCGTATCGTGAACCAGGAAGGAGAACACTGTCACTCTTCAGGAAAGGAAGAAAACTCTGGGCCATAAAAATAAAACAAAAATAGCTTGTTTTATTTGCTTTTG
>NW_012151023.1:377-726 GCF_000956105.1 Propithecus coquereli
CACTGTCACTCTTCAGGAAAGGAAGAAAACTCTGGGCCATAAAAATAAAACAAAAATAGCTTGTTTTATTTGCTTTTGAAGAGAGTAATGCACATAATTACATCTGCAAAGTCTTTTTTTTTCCAAATAGAGTTATGTTTATACTTACATTAATCATTTACACAGATACCTTCTAGGAGAAGGGATCTGACCCACACAGACCCGTTCTCCCCACAACCTCAGTTTCCCCCTGTCCCGGGCCACCCACACCAGGCCTGCTCACAAAGAGACTGGGTCCATCTCAGGAGGGGACCCGGGCCACGGGCAGCGGGTGCTCAGAGAGCCCCTAGTGCCCAGGCGGAGGAGCCCC
>NW_012151023.1:776-1142 GCF_000956105.1 Propithecus coquereli
TGAACCAGGAAGGAGAACACTGTCACTCTTCAGGAAAGGAAGAAAACTCTGGGCCATAAAAATAAAACAAAAATAGCTTGTTTTATTTGCTTTTGAAGAGAGCAATGCACATAATTACATCTGCAAAGTCTTTTTTTTTCCAAATAGAGTTATGTTTATACTTACATTAATCATTTACACAGATATCTTCTAGGAGAAGGGATCTGACCCACACAGACCCGTTCTCCCCACAACCTCAGTTTCCCTCTGTCCCGGGCCACCCACACCAGGTCTGCTCACAAAGAGACTGGGTCCATCTCAGGAGGGGACCCGGGCCACGGGCAGCGGGTGCTCAGAGAGCCCCTAGTGCCCAGGCGGAGGAGCCCC
>NW_012151023.1:3303-3649 GCF_000956105.1 Propithecus coquereli
GAAAGACCAGTGCGATAAGGAAGTCCTTTCTGCCGTAACCTTTACAAGGAAAGTAACTGCAAAGCGATCAATCTGCTTTTTGTTCTCTGAGCCTGCGTCCTCAGCCCTACCTGTCTATAAAACCAACTCCCCTGCTCAGCACATCATGTTTTATGGAGCGAGGTGTTGCCCGATTCTAGAATTGCAAATAAAAGTCAATGAAGATCTTGCAACTAAATTTGTTTTAATTTGTCTTTTGACAGACTCACGGATATTTATTTATTTATTTTTTTGAGACAGAGTCTCACTCTTTTGCCCAGGCTAGAGTGAGTGCCGTGGCGTCAGCCTAGCTCACAGCAACCTCAAA
>NW_012151024.1:0-458 GCF_000956105.1 Propithecus coquereli
ATGAGAGACAGCCTATTCCAAATATATGTGTGTGTATACATATATATGTATAGAAAGATATATGAAAACCAGTGTCCAGAGAGACTTAATAACTTACCCAGATCATTAAATATTAAGTGATAAAGTCAAGATTTAATCCCCACTCTGTCAGACGGGTATTATAGTTTAAAAAATCCTGTATGATATGTATTCCACATTTAGAAAAGGCTAAAGTACTAACACCTCATTTATTCTATAATAAAAAAACAAGTCACATTTCTTGTAAATTTATTTCTAATTTATAAGGCAGATTGACTTACAAATTGAAAACAAAACATTGCATGGGTGAATGATTCTTCTTTTGTTGATTGAGTTGGTTGTGAAGAAATACTGTCTAGACTCACTAGACAACAGCAAAAACTGTATTCAGTAAAATTGTATTATGTTCTTGTTAATTAGTACCTTGAGAAGGAATGTAA
>NW_012151024.1:3861-4231 GCF_000956105.1 Propithecus coquereli
GCTGAAGGGGTTGGGAGGTTATTATTTCCATTGGGAATGATGAATAAACTGTGTGTTGTGCACCTGTATTTTGATTGCAATCTGTCATATGAGCTCAGGTGTAGAATTTTCTATTTGTGGCATCATGTTGGTGCCCCCAAATTTTTGGACTTTGGAGAATTTTAGATTTTCAGATTAAGGATACTCAACCTATACATAAATTGAATTTGGAAAAAAATATTGAGAATACAATTTATTTTTAAGCATAAATAAAATGTTCTTGAACATTGGTTATATATTAATCCAAGAAGAAAACCTCAAAGAAAAGTACCAAAATTGTTTCATCTGTAAATGTAAGAATTTCTATGAAAACAATATATTTGACTCTTTG
>NW_012151024.1:5998-6840 GCF_000956105.1 Propithecus coquereli
GAATTTTTTTCAGAAAATCTCCCAAACTCAGGAGCACCAAGAAATGGCCTAGAATTTAAAATACGTGGTTTCATTAATTAATACTTTCAATAAAATAAAAATGGTTTATATAGATGGATTCCCTGAATTTAAGACCAAGCACCTCATATCATACCATGTTGCTGGGAACTCTAGCCAGGAATTCTGAGAACACAAAAAAGAATTTGGCATTTCCACAGTAAACAAACGCTGTTTCTTCACACCAATTACAAATTGTAAACCCTGAGGTTGAAACTGATTTGCAACTCAGCAGCTGTGCACTCTTAGCTGATCACATCTATTTCTCTGAACTTGATTTTACCTACTTTCAGGAGTGGGTCACCGTAATAAGTAATAAAATATCCTAACTACTTTTGAAGGTTGTGGATTAGGATCAATGGACAATAATCATAATCATAATTGCTTTCACTTACATAGTGCTTACTATGTGCCCAGCACTGTTCCAAGTATTTTACACGTTAATTTATTTAATCCTTAAAACAACCACACAAAGCAAGTACTATTATTAAGTTCAGTTTTCAGGTGAGAAAACTGAATCCTAGAAAGGTAATGAAATTTGCTAAAAGGCATTCAAATCTTAAGTAGCAAAGTTGAGGTTCATACTCAAGATCATCTGACTTCAGAATTATACAAATTAATTTATATGTTACAAAGATCTATGCAAACCCCTATTATTTTCTCATTGCATAAGGTCAAAGAAATTATAATATTGACCAGAAAGACATCAACCACCAAAAGTCCCTTCCTTGCATTATGTGTAAAACACTAGAGACATGAGAGAGGATTACAGAATTTTGCTTCAA
>NW_012151024.1:9885-10467 GCF_000956105.1 Propithecus coquereli
TCAACACAGCTTTGCCATCTTCATGATAGCTGGTCTATGCCAGCAGTGAAGAAGCCTGGACAGTGAGTGGTGATGAACTCGCAAAAGGCTTTTACTGACCTTGCTGAGAATTGAATATCTTCCCTTGCAAGAAGTGGTCCAAAGCCTAGAAGAAGTGGTAGTCAGTTGGTGCAAGGTCTGATGAATATGGTGGGTGACAGAGAGTTTCTGAGTCCAGGTTCTGTAGTTTAAGCAGCATTGTGTGTGCGACATGTGGTTGAGCATTGTCTTGCAATAGGATTGGCCTGTCTCTATCGACCACTCTTGGCTGCTTAATTGCAAACATCCTCATCATTTCATCCAGTTGGTTGCAGTAGACATCTGCTGTAATCAACTGACCAGGTTTCACGGAGCTGTAGTGGATAATAACAGTGCTGCACCACCAAACACACACCATTAGCTTTTTTGGATGAATATTTGGTTTTGTTCCATGTTTCAGCACTTCATCTTTATCCATCCATTGTACCAAAAGCTTGTGATTGTCAAAAAGAATCCATTTCATTACACGTAACACTACCATGTAGAAATGTTTTGCCTTTATGT
>NW_012151025.1:0-308 GCF_000956105.1 Propithecus coquereli
CGTATGGTCAACTCAGGGCTTTTAGGGTATCTATCACCCAAATAGCATACATTATATTCATTAAGTAATTTCTTATCTTCTACCCCTCTCCTACCTTCTTACCCTGCCAAGTCTCTCTCGTCTATCATTCCACTCTCAACATCCATGTGTATGTAATTTAGCTTATTTATGAGTTAGAACATGCCGTGCTTATCTTTCTGTGTCTGACTTGTTTAGTATCTATCTTGTGCTAAAGATAATGAGCTGCAGTTCCATCAATGTTGCAACAAAATACATGATTTCATTTTTTATAGCTGAGTAGTATTCCA
>NW_012151025.1:1271-1575 GCF_000956105.1 Propithecus coquereli
TCTATTCGTTTTCTACTTTTATGGAGATTATTATTTTTGTTGTTGAGTTGAATTCCTTGTATATTCTGGATATTAGTCCCCTGTCAGATGCATAGTTTGAAAATATTTTCTCCCAATCTGTAAGTTGTTTGTTAACTCTGTTATTTCTTTTGCCATACAAAAGGTGGTAAGTTTAATTTAGTCTCATTTGTCTATTTTTGTCTTTGTTGCCCATGCTTTCGATGTCTTAGTCATAAATTCTTCACTTAGACCAATGCCCAGAAGAGTTTTTCCTAGGTTTTGCCTAATATTTTTATAGTTTCAG
>NW_012151025.1:3920-5420 GCF_000956105.1 Propithecus coquereli
ATAATGTGAAGTCAGGTAATGTAATGCCTCCAGATTTGTTCTTTTTACCTAGAATTGCTTTGACTATTTGGTCTTTTTTGATTCTATATGAAGCATAAGATTGTTTTTTTGTTTGGTTTGATTTAGTCTGTGAGAAATGATATAGGTATCTTGATGGGAATTGCATTGAATCTGTAGATCACTTGGGCATTATGGACATTTTAACAATATTGATTCTTCAAATCTGTAAACATGGAATGTTTTCCCATTTGTTTATGTTCTCTATGATTTCTTTCATCAGTGTTTTGCAGTTCTCCTTGTAGACATCTTTCACCTCCTTGGTTAAGTATATTCCCAGGTATTTTATTTTCTTTGCAGCTATTATATAGGGTATTGAGTTCTTGATTTGACCCCTAGCTTGAGTGTCATTAGTGTATAGAAATGCTAATGATTTTTATACATTAATTTTATAACCTGAGACTTTATTGAATTATTTTTATCAATCCTAGCAGTCTTTTAGAGGAGTAGTTAGGATGTTCTAGGTATATATCAACAGCAAATAGCAATAGTTTGACCTCCTCTTTTCTGATTTGGATGCCTTTTATTTCTTTCTCTTGCCTGATGCCTCTGGCTATGAAATACAATACTATGCTGAGCAGAGGGGTGACGGTGGTTATCATTGTTTTGTTCCGGTTCTCAGGGGGAATGCTTTTATCTTTTCTCTATTCTGTGTAATGTTGGCTGTGGGTTTGTCATATATGGCTTTTATTATTTTGAAGTATGTTCCTTCTGTGTTTAGTTTGTTTGTGTGTTTATTATGAAAGGGTGCTAGATTTTATCAAATGCATTTTCTACATCCAATGTCATAATCATATGGATTTTGTTTTTAATTCTGTTTATGTGGTGAATCACGTTTATTGATTTGGGTGTGTTGAACCACCCTTGTGTCCCTGGGATGAAACCCACTTGATGATTGTGAATTATCCTTCTCATGTGTTGTCAGAGTAAGTTTTCTAGTATTTTGTTGAAGATTTTTACATCTATGTTCTCGAGGCATATTGGTTTGTAGTTTTCTCTTAGTGTTGTGTCCTTGCCTGGCTTTGGTATTAGGGTGATACTGGCTTCATAGAATGATTTAGGGAGGATTTCCTCCTCAATATTTATGGAACAATTTCTGCAGGTTGTTGTCAGTTAATTTTTGTTGGTCTAGCATAATTCAGTAGTGCATCCATCTGATCCTGGTTTTTTTGTGGGGGGTAGATTTTACATTAGTCTTTCAATCTCACTACTCAGTATTGGTCAGCTTAGGATTTCTATTTCCTCCTGATTCAAGCTTGAGAGGTTGTGTGTTTCCAAAAATTTATGCATTTTCCCTAAATTTTCTAGTTTGTGTGCATAAAGGTTTTTGTAGTAGACTCAGATGGTATTTTGAGTTTTTCCCATTTGGTTTAATGTCTCCTTTTTTGTTTCCTATAGAGCTTATTTGAGTCCTTTCTTTTCTGCTTCCAGTTAATCTAGCTA
>NW_012151025.1:26690-27152 GCF_000956105.1 Propithecus coquereli
ACACTGTAAACACTTTTAAATATTATTATATAGAATAGAAATATCCTGGGATGACAAAAATACAGAAATATATCTGTGTGTCCATATGTGTATACATGTATGTAAATATGTGCATACATGTTTGCATATATATAAATAAGTTAAAACACTAATTAAAATTAGTTTTTATATTTGAAATGACATAAAGAAAGGCAGAATGGTTCAAACTAAATGAGCCAAGCATTCAACAAGAAGTTAGGGGGGAAAAACAGTATAATACAACCAAAAATAATATAATAATGGAAGTAATAACAATAAGAGCTGAAAATCATGCCAAAATAATTTTATGAGAAAAGAACAAGTTTAAAAAGTAGTTCCTAAAAGATTTATTCAGTATACAAATCTTTGTCAAGATTTATAAGGAAAAAAATAGAAGTCTTTATGAACAATATGAGGAATTGTAGAAGAAAATAGCCATGGAAA
>NW_012151026.1:0-297 GCF_000956105.1 Propithecus coquereli
TAACTTCAGGACTCTTTTACTTAATAAATTTTACCTTGTAGATTATTAGCAACCACTTAACCCTTTCAAACTTTTAGCTGTATTCTAAACCTAAGTAATAACTAGGATTCCTCCAATTACTATGATCTGTAAAACTCATTGCAACTCTGAAAGTAAAAAAAGGCCCTTCAATCATCAACCAAACCGTTCATCATGCAACGGAAGTGTGAACATTAATGATCTCTTTAAAATTCACTGTCAGGAGTACTTCAGGTTGATAGAAAAGCATCTAATATTTCATATTGGTATATTTCAATA
>NW_012151026.1:2437-2753 GCF_000956105.1 Propithecus coquereli
TAGAACATATTAACATGCTGACTTTTTGTATGAAAGTTTGTTAAAGTGGATGAATGAATATGTATCAAAGTCCAACTGTCAAAACCTTATTAGGAAATTTTACTGACTTTTCACTATTCACAGAATAGAAAATTAGTTATCCCAATCATACTAACTGATCTAGGAATTGAATTTAAAAGTTTTTCAACTATCTCGTTGCATTGCATTCTGGCATTATGATGAAACATGCTTCTCTAACTTCTTCAATATCTAGAATACGAATTCATTTGAAAGTATCAGACACAATACCATTCACAAGACTGGAAATTTTTTCTGC
>NW_012151026.1:4328-4711 GCF_000956105.1 Propithecus coquereli
ATAATCCTCCTGTCTTATAAGTAGTTACTGTTTTAAACAAATATATTTTTGTGAAAAAAGTATTTAAGTAGGTATTTCAGAGCCTATATCTATAGTTGAAATTACATTTTATAAAAAATAGTGGTAAATGGATACTTCTTAAATGTCTCTAATGTTGATTATGATTTATACGTTTGCATCATCTGGAAAGGGAGAAATGTAAGAATCAGGCCTTCTTTTCAGACACATTTTAGCTACTATTACTGTGGAGACCAGGAAGTGAAAATAAATTACTGGATGGCAAATGAATTCCCATTTGTGTGGTCTGGGCTTTTTCTATTTGCACAGTTTCATCTGCATAATATTAAATAGAACATATTAACATGCTGACTTTTTGTATGAAA
>NW_012151026.1:7334-7950 GCF_000956105.1 Propithecus coquereli
GAAACTCTCAAATTTACACAAAGTTATGGAAATTAAACAACCTGCTGCTGAATAATCTTTGGGTCAATGATGAAATTAAGATGGAAATCAAGATTCCTCAAACTGAAGGACACAAGGGATACAAGCTTTCAAAATCTATGGGATACAGAAAAAACAGCCCTAAGGGGACGTGCAGAGACTTAAACTCTTTCATCAAAAAGACATAAATATCACAAATTAACAACCTAATTTCACATCTGAAGGACCTAGAAAAAGAACAAACCAATCCCAAAGCCAGAAGAAGAAAAGAAATAACAAAGCTCAGAGCAGAAGTAAATGAAATGGAAATAAACAACAACGACAAAAATAGAAAGGATCAACAAAATGAAAAGTTTGTTCTTTGAAAAGATTTTAAAAAAATATATAGACCACTAGCCAAATTGACCAGAAATAGAAAGGGCTCAAATAAGCTCAGTCAAAAATGAAAAAGAAGACATTATAACTAATATCACAGAAATACAAAATAGCATCTGTGAATACTGTGAAAACCTACTAGAAAACCTAAAGGAATTGCATAGCTTCCTGGAACACACAACCTCCCAAGCCTGAATCAGGAAGAAACAGAAATTCTAAGTAG
>NW_012151027.1:0-1484 GCF_000956105.1 Propithecus coquereli
TGATTATCTTTTGAGGTGACCAATAGTGTTAGTCACAGTCACCAGTACATATTATAGTAAAAAGTTAAAAACTGCTTGATGTATTTTGTCAGTTTCCAATATAGTAAGTGGGACAATTGAATGTAATCATGTTACAATACAGTATAACAGGTTGTATATATTGGACAATAGAACAATCTAATGGAATTAAATTTCCATTTTGTAAAGGTAATATATGAGCTGAGTTGGGAGAGATGAATGTTTAGAAACCATAAATAATCCTTTCAAACTATGACAGGCAATTTTACTTGCACATAAATGGATGATTTTTAAATGAAAGGAGATTCACTTTTTGGCAAGTACTTTACAAAATACCTACTTTATACCATCAAAAACTATTTGCTTGAATATAGAAGTGACCTTTAAGCATTCCCATCCTAGGAAAATCTTCCCAACCAATGAGAACACTTGTCATGAAGCAAAGCCTTTATATTAATATTTCAATTCCCACAATTAACCATTTCCAATAAATGTACTCTCATACCAAAAACCTATCCCATGAAGAGAAGTGCAAAATAGGGAATAGAAATGTTCAAAGAAGCAATACCACCAGTTACTATGAATCTCACTCTCTCTAGTACCTCCAGTTCCAATTCAGCAGACAGATAAGCTACCCATCCTCACCAGAAGGAACCACCACCAAATAATGAAGAAGGCAGAGATCATTTGCTCTTTGCTTACTCATATTTCACTACCTTGCCACTCTTCCAACACCAACTTCATTACCTTCCTTTGTTCTTCATTCATTCCAGACCTATTTGTTAAGCACCTAGAATGTGCCAGAGATTTTCCCAAAAACTGATGACTTAATGGAACAAAAGCGAGATAGACCTAAACTAGCAAACAGACAAACAGAAGTGAAATTATTACCGTGATTATGTGGCATGAAGGGAAGTTATATGGTGTCATGTTAGCTTTATCACAGGAGGGTTTGCTATAGTCAGGGAAGAGAAGTTTCTCTGAGGGAGAGCCCCTTGAGTGGAGCATTTGAACTTGTCCGATGTGGAGAGTGGGAGGAGAACAGATGAAGTATCTCTTGCAGAAGGAACAGCATATACAGAGGGAAAATAATTCGGACACAGTTCAGTGTGCAAGCAAACAGAAGTAGGGAGTGGGTTGAAGCCTTATAGGAAAGTGGCAGGGTTTTATCATGCAGGCCTTGACGTTTACATTAAGGATTTGGATTTTATCCTAAGAGCAATGAGAAGCCATCAAGGTTTTCCAGCAAGGGGGCACGGTGGTAATATTTGAAATGAACTCTCATTGCAGTGTGAACAACAAAATAGGGGAAGGTGTGTAGCGAGGGAAGAAAAATAGGAGAAGAGCATGGAAGACGTTGCAGTCATTAGGGAGAGAAGATGATAGCTTGGACAGGTCAATGGCAGTAATAATAATCCAGAGATAGAGAGATATAACTGTTAGAGGTATTTAGGCTGTAAAGCTTA
>NW_012151027.1:5651-6618 GCF_000956105.1 Propithecus coquereli
CATATGGGGAACTCTAAGGGAAATCAGTAGGTCCAGCTTGGAGCAGGAGTTTGACAGGCTTCAGGAGAGATAACTTCTGAAATGAGGGGAGTCACAAACAGCAGATAGTATAACTTAGAGAAGGACTAAATTTGATTATATGCCAAACACATTTATTCTTTTGTAAATAAAAAGGAAAGTAATTGCCAGTTTCTGGTTGGACACACAAAGAGCTTGGAAGTCATCACTCGCATCCTCCAAACAACAACAACAAAAAATTCTGAACAAAAAAAATCAACCATTCTTTTAGAATCTGTCAGAGAATTGAAATCACAGGGAAAACTGCTGCCAAAAACTGGAGAAACAGAGACAGAGAATCACAGCTTACAAGAGCACAAGCCCAGGTGTAGAAGGCCAAACTGCAGCTAATATTGGTAGAAACACTTTAAACTGTAATTGACAAATTGTTGGAGTCTCAGGGTGGACTAGCTGGAGAATTAAAAACTCTAAGGTGGGACCCCACACTTTCTTGAGTTTCTCTTCCTGGAACCCTACCAGGTTCTCACTGTGAAGATCTGAAAGAAATTCTCTTATGCTTCTGATAGAGGGAGGAAAAGGTTACCATTTTGAAATGGCCCAGAGTTCTCTAGTCTCCTTAACAAGGCCTGTCTTCAAGGGAAACTATTTTACAAGAGCCAACTGGGGTTTTAGCAAAGTCTTCCCAATCTGGGGGGAAGGGAAATGTCCAACTCCAGCCCTGGTAGCCTTTCATGTGGACAAAAGGAAATACTCTACTTGGGCTCACTGAAAGACCGAAACCTAACATTGGACTATAGAAACGTCCCTTCCCCCTACATCTTACCACCATATCAATAGGGTTCTGGTATAAAACAAGGGAATTACAGATAAAATAACTACAAGCCTCATATCCTATTTTAAAATTCTCTAGGAAATCCCAAAGGCAATAGAGGAGACAAAAACAAGGACA
>NW_012151027.1:8584-9664 GCF_000956105.1 Propithecus coquereli
TTTAATATTAGAAGAGTCTTTTCATGAGAAACCCAATGAAGGTGGTTTTAAATGGGCCTCATTTATCCAAGGTAACAGCACAAAACACTACCAGAAAGGGTGATGCCTCTGGGTAGTTGGTCTTTTTTCTAGAACTTCAAATATTCACAGATACAATAAACTTGACATATCCCTTAGCACAATGTGTTCACTACTGAGAAAAAAGAAGCTGCCTATAAAGCAGTGAGAGAAGATTTCCCACAGTGAAAATACTTCTCAACAAAGGACACTGAGAGAGAAAGATTAACACTGAATTTTGCCCATAAGGATGCATAAAAACTAAGAAGGAAGAAAGAAACCTGGAGATATACGGTATAAGATTACATTGTAGATTGCACTTCAACAGAAGTTGATATCCAGGCATCAAAAATGGGAAGATAATCACCATGCTTTAACTCCTTAAAACCTGAAGAATGTTGCAAATTCACAATTACCTGGTAGTTGTGGTAAGGCACTATAATAATAAATAATCATAATACTAGCAACAGCAATGATAAAAATAACAACCATCCCAACTTATTTGCTATGTTTATTCTAAAGATAATGTGGGATATAGACTTTAAACTTGCCAAAAGTGATGCAAGTATCAGTTATGATAATTATCATCCAAGAACAGTTTCCCTGAGCCTCTGCTGACTGCTGCACTTCCATCCCTACTGGGAGCCTAATCAAATCCAGCTGGGAAGGACAAGAAGCAGAAGTAGGTCATGACAATAGCTGCCAGCTACTTACAATTACCAATTAGCCAATCAACATCTATTAGGAAATTCTGACCTGTTGAATGTAAATCTTTCCTGTAACTTGCTGCTAAAATCTGTAGGGTACTATGAGAATTACCAAAAATAAATAAATAATGTAACTAATCCATCACTATGACATAGAAACTTTGTATTTGACAGAATATTTTCTTATGTATCCAAAGGAGTTTTTAATTTTAGTGATTAGTCGGTAATTTTAATTAAAAAAGAAATCTATCGTATAGAAGGAAGAAATAGATAAGATTGTAAAATTAGTTTTTAACATGCATTTGGTAACAGATTT
>NW_012151027.1:10589-10995 GCF_000956105.1 Propithecus coquereli
TAATGGGTGTGATGCGCACCGTCTGGGGGATGGACATGCTTGGAGCTCTGACTCGGGTGGGGCAAAGGAAATATATGTAACCTAAACATTTGTATTTCCATAATATGCTGAAATAAAAAAAAAGAAAGTAGATGCAAAAAATAGACACATATGGGTATTATTGGATGTTAGAAGAGGAACCAATAGATTTTTTTAATACTACAAATTATAAGAAATGGAAAGAAGAAAAAAATGCAAAGAGGTAGAATTGTGAAGGGAAGATAAATTCTCATCCTTAAGAATTTAGGTAATGTCAGTAGCTCTTCTCTAATGATCATAAATCAAAAAATAGAGACATAATTATAGTATTTAGAGTTATAGAGGTAATAACTAGAATAACTAAAAACAGATACAATTAAAATAATTG
>NW_012151028.1:0-2743 GCF_000956105.1 Propithecus coquereli
GCCCAAAACCTAGAAATCACCCATGGTACTTCTTCCTCTCCCTCACACCCTCATATAATCTGTCACCAAGTCTCATTGGTTCCATCTTCCCAATATGGTATACCCTGAAGCTGACCACTTCACACTGCTTCCACAGCCATAACTCTAGTTACAGCCAGTATTACTCCTCTTCAGACTGTGCTCCCTTCTTCCACTCCTCTTCCCTTAAAATCAACTCTTTTTCACCTAGCAGCTGAAGTGATCTTACTCCAGTTCAAACCTTAATGATAGAACAAAATCCACACATGTGACCACGCCCCATACTGTGATCCACAGGACTTCACAATCCAGCACTTCCCAACTCTCATACCTTATCTCCTGTCTCTTTCTCTTCTCTCACTTTGTTCTAGTAACAGTGGGTTTTTTTTTTCTTTCTGTTTATTCCTGATTTTGATAATTTGCACTTGTTACTTTCTCTGCCTGGGACAGTTCCTCCGTGTACCTGCAGGGTTTATTCCTGTAGTGCAGTCGTGTGTCTCTGATAGCAAGTCTAGACAAAATATTACAAGAGAAAAACAAAACTGCCTACCAAACCCCTCATAAAAATAAATGCAAAAATAGTTAGAATTTTAGCAAATCAAATTCAACAGTACATAAAAATGATAATACGTTATGTCCAAATGGGGTTTGTCTCAGGAATGCAAGGTTGCTTTAACATTTGAAAGTCAGTCAATGTACAGTGGTCCTCCTTATCCACTGGCTATACATTCCAAGATCCCCATTGGATGCCTGGAACTGCGGATAGTACTGGAACCTGATTGTGATCAGTCACAACACTTTTCTGTTTGTGTCTTCCACCCACAAATTTAATGCCTTTTCCATCTTACTAAACACATATCGTGTACTGTGGCCATAACTTTTGCAATTTGAAATGTGACAACAAAGCTAGCATGAATTTCTTTTTCTTTCTTAACAATTTCATGGATACAAGATTCGTTATTACCATAGATCTTAGCAACCTCAGCATACTATTTTTTTTTTATTTCTTTAAGTCAAGAATTTTCCCCTTTTCAAATAATGGAAGCACTTAATGGCTTCTCTTTGGCTAATCCCAATGGCTAGCATCACTACTCTTAAGCTTTGGGGCAATTATTAAGCAAAATAAGGGTGACTTGAACACAAGCACTGAATACCACAACAGTGGATTTGATAACAGAGAGGGCTCCCAAGTGATTGACAGGCGTGGGGTGTAGACAGCGTGGATCCAGTGAACAAAAGGAGAATTCATGCCCAGGGCGGGACAGAACTGGACAACCTGAGAGCTCATCATGCTACTCAGAATGGCACAATATTTAAAACTTACAAATTTGTTATTTCTGTAACTTTCCATTTACTATTTTCAGACCACAGTAGACTGCAGATAACTGAAGTCACAGACAGGGAAGCCGTGGAGAAGGAGGGACTATTGTAATTCACCATATTAAAACTAAAAGAGCAAAACCATACAATTATCTCAATAGATGAATGAAAAGTATGTAAACAGAATCCAACATCGTTTTAAGATAAAACCTCTCAGCACGATGGCTATAGAAGGGGATTTCCTCAACCTGAAAAAGGCCATCTACGAAAACGTACAACTAACATCATATTTAACAGAGAAAGGCCAAATGCTTTTGAAACAAGCAGGCCCTCGAACCTCATTTAACTGTCCTTATGTTGCAGATCGCCTGACTATGGAGGAAGCTCTCAAATGTCCCATTTAGGTTTAAAGTGGAATAGATCATAGATCCCCTTTGCTTATAAACATCGTCTCACGAAACCATGGACCGTGTGTTCTGAGATTTCAGTTATAGCGCTTGCTCATCAATTGCATCACATCCTCTGTTTAGTGTCCTTTTTCTTCTCCTTACTCTGTGTCCATGTTGATAGAAGGGTAGTAAATCCCACCTGCCCTTTTAGGCACTGCCTATTTCTCTGTTCATCTTTATGGGGAAAGAAAAGTACCCCAGTGAGTTGTCTGTGGTCTCTGTGCCCATTTTCTCCCACACGTTCTCTCTCTGTCCTACTTCCACCAGGCTCTTGTGCCAGCACTTAATTAAAACTCCCTTTTAAAGATTTCTAACGACTTCCATTCTGCCAGTGCAATGGTTCACTCTCAGGCACTATCCGACTCCACCAGTGAGAAGCATTTGACACATTTGGTTGTTCCACACTTTTCTCTTTGCCTATAGTTCTGCTTTTTCTCCTACAGCCCTGGCTGCCCCTTCCCCATCTCCTTCGCTGGCTCCTCCTCCTCTTCCTGACCACACAACCCTGCTGTGCCCAAGGGTCTTTGGCTCTTTTCTCTTCTCTAATTGCATTCGCTCCCTAAATAATTTTACCCAGTCCTCTAGCTTTAAATACCATCTCTATTGCCAACCGTGGCCCTACTCTTCAACTCTAGATGCAAACATCCTGCTTCCTACTTGGTTATCTCTTCTTGGATATCTCACAGAAATCTCAAAATTAGCATGCTACATGTCTAAAACAGATTTTCTTTTTTTTTTTTTTTCTTTTTTAGAGACAGGGTCTTGCTCTGTTGCCCAGGCTGGAGTGCAGTGGCACCATCATAGCTCACTGCAGCCTCAAACTCCTGGACTCCAGCGATCCTCCTGCCTCAGCCTCCCAAGTAGCTGGGACTTTCAGGAGCACAACACTATGCTCAGCTAATTTTTTTAAAATTTTTTTGTAGAGATGGGTTATCATCATGTTGTTAAACAGATTT
>NW_012151028.1:2793-3849 GCF_000956105.1 Propithecus coquereli
ACAGGCAAGAAAAGAGCACAGTCATCATAAATCAAAAGCAGAGAAAGATTTATAGAACATGTTGACTAATCTTTGCTCAAGGGAGGCATCTAGGCGTAGTGTCCCTATACGGAGGATAATGGGGGAATTGGGGTCTTGGCCACGTATGTCTACTTTTCTCCAGTGTCCTGGTGGTCCTCCCATTGAAGAACTAAAAGGAAAACAAAAGCAAATGCAAGGACAAAGGAGAGTCCATTGCTGCAATACAGGTAGCCTCCCAAGGCACAAATTAAAATGGAGAGAAAAGAATAGATCTATAGGGACAAAAAGAAGACATTATAGCACATTCTCTGAGCCTCGAATTACTTGCTTACAAAATGGAGCTAACCAAACTGGAGTTAAATTAGACATAAATAACAGAATGATATCTGGGAAATCCCCAAATATTTGGAAAATGGATAATCTGTCAGTCAAAAAAGGAATTAGTAGAGAAATTAGAAAGCATTTTTCCCTGAGTGAAAATGAAAATACAACATACCAAAATCTGTGGGATCTATATGAAATAGTACTTGGAAGTTTATAGCATCACAATTATTTTAGAAAAGAAGAAAAGTCTCAATCTAACTGCCTCAGATTCCACAGTAAAAAAAAAAAGTTATTTAAAAAGGGCAAATTCAACCTAAAGTAAACAGAAGAAAGGAAATAATAAAGGTATAAGCAAAAATCAGCATAACAGAAAATAGAAAACATTAGAGAAATTCAATGAAACTAAAAGTTAGTTATTTGAGAAGATCAGTAAAAATGATGAACCTCTAGCTGGAGTGGTCAAGAAAAAGGGAGAAGCTGTAAGTTGTCAATATCAGGAATGAGAAAGGTGACATTACTACAGATCCTTTAGATATTAAGATGACACTAAGGGAATACTATGAAAAAATATATGCCAATAAATTTGACAACTTAAATGAAATAGCAGATGGTGGGAAACAACATAAACTAGCAAAGCTGACTCAAGAAGAAATGGATAGCTTGAATAGCTCTATGTCTATTTTAAAAATTGAATTTATATTAAGAATCTTC
>NW_012151028.1:4838-5307 GCF_000956105.1 Propithecus coquereli
TTTAAAATAGCAATGATTAATATGTTGAAAAATTGGAGGACAGTATGAGCAAAATAGATGAAGATTAGAGAATTTTATTAGAAAATGGAACCTATAAAACACAGACAAATGGGTAGTCTGAAACTGAAAATAAAATATTTGGAATTCAACAGATAGGTTTAGAAGCAGAACGTAGGATTAGTGAACCAGTCAGTAGTCGGTGAACAAGTCAATAAAACTGTACAAATTGAAGCAGAGAGAGACAAAAAAAGACTAGAAAGAAAAATAGAAATGAGCGTAAGAGATTTGAAACATATGCTAAAAAGACTTGTATATACAGTCTTGGAATCCTAGAAAGGGAGGAGAGAAATGAGACACACCACATTTAAAGACTCTATACAGAAAAATCTAAAAAAAATTAATGTATAGTTTTTTATCCATCATTTTAAAGTTAATCTGTACTATAGGAATCAGGATGGTAATTATCCTT
>NW_012151028.1:8216-8629 GCF_000956105.1 Propithecus coquereli
GTTTAAATACCTATGGAATGAATGAATGATGAACATATAATCTTATAGGGAATCGAGCAAAAATTTATGGAGAACTTACTGCATTAGTGGCGTGACAGACGCCAAAGTGAATTACCCCAAGTTCTTTACTCAAGAAGCTGACAGTATCTAAGAGATCACAGGCCCATAATACCATTATTGAAAGATCTGATATAATAAATGTCCTGAGATAAATACAAATAAATTGCTGTAGGATAAGTTTCAATTGAAGGTGGGAAGAAAGAAAGCCCATGGGAGTATGGTATTGAAATATACCCCGAAAGCTAGATGAAATTTCACCAGCTGAAGTTGAAGCCAAGGCCAGGTAGGATTCCAGGCCTGTTTGTTCCAATTCTCATTTTAAACTTTCATTCAAAGAGTTGATAGTTCATAAA
>NW_012151029.1:0-506 GCF_000956105.1 Propithecus coquereli
GCTGGATATTGTCCCAGATATGTTTTCTTTAACTCACAAGGTATAATATTATTTATTAAAACATAATTCAACACTAAAGATACGTGAATTCACATAACGTTACAGATTTTTCACTCCTCTTGAAAAGTTGGTATAGTTGGCCATGTTGGGCTCACATTTCCATATAGTAACATTCAATGGAAATTCGGTATTACTTGTCGCCTCTCTTTGACTTATCAAAGCTCCCATTATTCATACAATATATGCATTGCAAATTATGTATAGTCTACTTCATTTTTATTTGTGTGACTTCTGTAGACATTTGAGATTATAATCTCTTTCCTAGACCTTTTTATATAGTAAAAAGAATATTTTGAAGTTATATAGACAGTTACTCAAATTCTGGTTCTACTCTTTATTAGCAGGAGACTCGGAAGTTATTTTACTTTTTAACTCATTTACAATCCTTACTACAATGCCTGGTATATAGAAAGTATTTATTACTTGCTAAGTGGCATTATTACCTC
>NW_012151029.1:10933-12192 GCF_000956105.1 Propithecus coquereli
GATACTTTGTATAATGCTTAAGTCAGGGCTCTTCTCACCAGAATATTGTTCATTGTACCCAACAGGTAAGTTCTTATTGGTCACCCTCCCTCTCACCCTCCCTGCTTCTTGGTTTCCAACCACCTTTATATCTCTTCATGTCTGTGTGTACCCATCATTTAGCTCCCACTTACTAGTGAGAACATACAGTGTTTGATTTTCCATTCCTGAGACACTTCACTTAGGAATGGAAAATCCTAAGTTACATTTTCCAGATACTAGTGACAGGAGGCGGCATGAGGAGCTTCAGTGGTGTTCTAATGGCCATGAAGGTAGAGTTTGGGGATAAATGTAATTATCTTTGTTTTCCTAAGGCCACATTCGTTAGAATAAAACCTCTACTTGTGAAGGAAGAAAGTAAGTACAAATTAGGTTATTAACTTGAACTCCTTTTCTGGCTTTAGTTATGTCTTTTTGAGATTGTATATCACTTATCCGTCAATTAAAATTATTAGGGGCTCGGAAGTGACACTCAGGTAGCATCCCAACTAGTCCCAAAGAATTACCTTAAATAAAGGCATTTTTAAGAATGAGTTGCCTATCTGGGGAGATGATTGTGTAATAGAAAGAGATTCACTTGTAAGAGTTTTATAATTTGAATTCTGGCTTGGCCAGTTAGTAGCAGTGTGGCATCAGGCAAATCACTTTATTATTAGGAACCTGTTTCCTTGTCTGTAAAATGAAGATGACATCTATCTCTCTTATTCATTTATTCAATCAATAGTTGTTGAATATTCACTTATAAAAAGAACAAGTTTGTTGTGAAAATTAAATAATTCAGGAGCATGAAAGTCTCTAACACAATGCCTTGAGCATAAGAAGTGATATATATTTGCATGGTGCTGGCATACAAGAACGATCAATATTTAACTAATAATTATCATACAAAGGCTCTTATTATATGATTGAAATGTACCCCGAGTGCACAGTCCAGGGAACCCAGGAGTTCTGAGTACCAAAACTGAAAATATTCTTTTAAAAGATCAATCGGCTACTGTCCCTCTGCTAGATACTGTATTTTCTGTTGCAAAAATATATCTATTTTCTGTTCATTCCATCTTTCCTTTACACTCTCTCTCTCAGGAGCCCCATACAAAGTTAAAATCTTGTCCGTCTGGCTATTGGACTGTGAACAAAATCCTATTTCTGAACTTCAACCCACTTTTTGCTTAGTTTATGGTATTGTTATAGAGACGTACTGGCTGCGAAAAGGTAAAAAT
>NW_012151029.1:17067-17372 GCF_000956105.1 Propithecus coquereli
TTAGAGCTATAGGTTTGTCATTTGTTTATTGTCTTTTATGTTTATATGCACAATCACCTTGAAGAATCATGGGGAATTTTTTTCCACACACCAAGACTCCTTTATTTGACTCTACCAGATTCTTGCTTTGTTGTTCATATTTTAATCTATCCAGTTTAAAAAGTACTTTTCACCACCAGACCCTCACCACATAAGCTCAGTGAAGAATTTGCTCATTAAATGTTAAACCATGAATGACAAAAGTGTGTCAAATAAAATTTCTCCCATCTCTCAAATTTTTGTTATTCTAAATCCAAAGTAACACT
>NW_012151029.1:17672-17953 GCF_000956105.1 Propithecus coquereli
AAGAAAGAATAAAATAATGTCTTTTGCAGCAACTTGGATGGAACTGGAGGCCATTATCCTAAATTAAGTAACTCAGGAACAGAAAAATAAATGTCCCATGTTCTCACTTATAAGTAGGAGCTAAACTATGGCTACACAGAGCACACAGAATGGTATAATGGGCATTGGAGACTTAGAAGGGTGAAGGGTGAAAAATTAGGGATGAAAAATTACCTGTATGGTACAATGTACCCTACCACAATTACCTATGGAGTACGATGTACACTACTTGGGTGATGGGT
>NW_012151030.1:0-928 GCF_000956105.1 Propithecus coquereli
TCTGGTTGTTATTTTTGTGAGGAAGGACCCACAAAATAAGAAATCATAGAGACCCGAATAAATTATTAAACACCATAAGTGGTAATACATGTTGCACTGTTATCTTTGTAGTCCATATACTTAGGCAATAGGCAAAACCGGAATACTAACTTTCCAATTATGTACCTGTGTGACATTCATCTGTGTAATCTAAGGGATCTTGGTTTTGTAGAAAAGATAATATATTCTGAAGCTGATCTTTTCTGAAGTCTATAATTATATGCCAGGGCTAATTTTAGGCATCAGTGGGGCTCTCACAAATGCTGTCAGGTGAGGCATAGCACGTGCTCTGTCAGATAGATTTCTACCATGGCTAAGTATTTATTAACTGAAAAAGTTTAACTATATGCAGCATGAAAACAGATACATTTGTCTGTACCATATAGAAGACCAGATGTTTTGAGACAGATACTGTGTTCCTTTAATTATTTGCTAGTAGGGTTGAAAAATGCCCCCTTTAATAGGCTAATAAAATAGTAGGTTTACAATTTAAGGCAATTTCTTTTTTTCCCCTTGAGAAAGAATGGGTGCTAAAACTTATCAAGTTTAAACTACTCTGGTACAAGTAAGTGATTCCGACTCATGGAATTGTTTGCAAACTCTGAATCAAAGGGCACATAGAAAAAGCACATGGGTGAGACGAAGGGGGTTTTATTAACAGTTCTTACATAATAAACAGTACTCTTTCTTATTTCAGCAAAGTTTTAATGACGGAAAAATAGTCTTGACAAACATGATGATGTTAAATAAACATCAGAATAAGTAACTGAGGAAATAGGATAATCTTTTACCATGGTCTAGAATCTCCTTCCTTGAAGGTAGTTGAGGTCATATCCCAAGTGCAATCTGAAATACATTATCTCCCACAGTCCTTTCCATTCTTAATTTT
>NW_012151030.1:1252-1537 GCF_000956105.1 Propithecus coquereli
TTATTATCTATCAAGATAGTCCTATTCCAAGAACAATGTTTTTCAAAGTTTACCCCCTTTAAAGCAATAAACTCAGTCTTTAACTCAGTGAAATGAGTACCTTTCCTTTTATGGTTCCAAAGAGAAAAATACAAATTAAGCAACATGTTATTATACCTGTATGAAGAAGAATCTATTGCCCTCAAGATGTTGGGGATCCTGAATTATAAAGGTCTTGTGTTGTCTTTAACTTTGATTCTGTGAAGTTAAATATTAATGAAATAAAATGAATCTAGGAATCAAAAT
>NW_012151030.1:6142-8401 GCF_000956105.1 Propithecus coquereli
AAGATAAATATTTTGTTTTCTTACATTGGAAAATCTTCCCTAAGTAGATAAATTGATGAGCCAAAGAAAGATAAACCTCCTCTACCTAATACCTATTTTCTAATTTAATACAGTAGAGGAAGAGTATCCAGTTGATTGCTGATTTTACTTTTATGGCTTAGAGTTTGGGGGAGGAGATGATAAGGGAGTGTATTTTAAGGGGGCTGAGTCTAGGTCAGTGTGGTTCTCTTGGTAATATCCTGCTTGTTGGTTAATGTCTAGAGTCTTAATTCAACCACAGCCTTGTCACCTGTGAGGACAGGAAAACAACTGAAAATGGGCTCTCAAAGAAAAGCAAGTCATGTTGGATTGTTAATATGATATCTACTACTAATTCCATCTCCCCTCAGAAAAATATCTTTAATCATGAGTGTCAGATCCATGTAAGGGATATAAGGGGAAAAGATTCTTGATGCCAATTCTATCTTATTTTACACCCAATAATTATTCCTTTAAATTTCTGAATGTCTTTTTCTTTAGCTTTACAGAGCTTAACATGCTTGAACCATATGGGAGTGTACAAGTGACCTTTATCAGTTGCCTGGCATACAAATACAGTTCTGTATAGACACATTGTGTATTTTTATGTGCATATGTACGTACACATTTCTGAATGTCTTTTTCTTTTTTCTTTAGCTTTACAGAGCTTAACATGCTTGAACCATATGGGAGTGTACAAGTGACCTTTATCAATTGCCTGGCATACAAATACAGTTCTTCTTTGGGGAGTCTCTTGAGAAAGATGAGTGGCAAGATCTGGCCATCCAGTATGAATGCCAAAGTATAGAGTTATTCCCTCTCACTGTGGCTGGCCTGTGTGTGACCAGTCAGATACTTCTGCCCATACTTATAATTTGGAGGAGTGACACAAAAGGGAAGGTTCAGTAGAGAAGTTTCAAGGTATTTGCAATGACTTCAAGAGTTTAGAGATAAGATAGTGAACATCTGTTCACAAGGTAGTCAGTGTCCAGTGACCATTGTGACAATGGCAGATTTATAAGCAGAGTACTTCTGCAGTAGGAATCGGGGCCTTCCTTTCTTGTTAGATTCTTATTAGAGTGTGATACTACAAACTTACTATTGATCCAGTGAGTTATATGATCACATTCTAATAAATTCTTGTCTGCTAAGGTTAACCAGAATCAGTTTCTATCCTTTGTAGCCCAAATCCTGATTGCACAGTTTTCTAGGATGATTTGAACTATACTATGTATAAATTATTTTGATTAGATTGTAAACTATTCCTGACATGAATAAAGAAGTGACCACTTCAGATTTGTGATTTAGAAAATTACTTGCACAACAGTATGAATGGTGAGTTAAAGATAGAGGGATAAATATAACTAAAAGATTGTTGTGGTTGTTCAGTTGGGAGAGAATGAGGAACTGAATTCATATGGCAGTGAAGGTTAATAGGAGATTTAAGAATTCAAAGCCTTTAGGGTTTATTTCAGAAGTAAGGAGTGAAGAGGCAGAAAGAATTCAGGGGTACTCCAGGTGTCATCCTTGGATAACTTTTAGCTTATAGGCAAAAAGAAAAAAAAAAATATCCCAGTTAGGAAATCGAGTAGAAAGTGAAAACAGGTAGAAAGAAACACAAAGCAGAGTCGTATGTTAGAAGCCAAGAGGAAAAAAATGTTTCTTGAAAAAATGAGTGATTCGAAGCGTCAAATCACACAGAGAAGTCGAGATGAATTAAAATTAGAAATTATCCATGGGGTTTGGTGGTTTGGACGTTATCAGTGAACTGAGAGTAGTGCAGGTTTAAATAGTAGGGTTAGAAGCCACATTTCAGAGGAATGATTTGGAGGTCAGTAACTTGACAAAATGACTGCAGGTTACTTTTCTGATAAGCTTGGCTTGGAGGGTAAGAAGAGAGCACACGTTACTGAGCAATGAGAAAAATAAAGAAGCCGCCTCTTAGAGACACAAAGTACAGAAAATTCAAGGAAGCTAAGAAAGTAAGTGGAGCAAGGTCATGATATGAAACAAATGAATCATAGTTTTCTCATCAGTATGACTGGAACAACAGTAACTATGTTATAGGGTGTTTGTGAGGGTAGAGATAAGGTAGGCTAAGCTCAGTGCTTGACATTTTAGACTGTGCTTTCTTGGTGCCCTCTTTTATGCTATCAAAGCAAATTGACATTTGTTCTTTCTTGAGTTCTTCTGTAAACTCTGATTTCTTTGATGGCATGTAATATATCTTATATTCACAAT
>NW_012151030.1:9276-11429 GCF_000956105.1 Propithecus coquereli
TATCCAAAATGCTACACATATTTTGTATTAATAATATGCACCTTCACCATCATTCAGCTTTCATTTGGTTTTAATTTACTTGTGTCTTAGATGACCCTGTTTTCTTTTCTCATTAACTCATTATAGTAAATAAAGTACTACATGGTGGCAATGGGGGCTGCAAATTCATCCCTGAAGTGTGGGGCAAAACTTAATTCAAAGTTATAGCAAAGATGTTCTTAATGATCATTCAGATTACCTTGAACATGAAAACAACAACAAAAAATTATTGAAAAGTCATAGACACCCTCCACTTGTTTCATAAGTACTGATTTTATAATCTCTTGGGTAATCTATATAATATTCATGGTGACCTAAAAATTGTACTTTCATTCTATTAAAAGTGTGACATCAAGGTTATTCTCCTTTTTACTGTAGATGTTTTAACTTTATTTGTTTTATATATCTTTTTATCTCTTATTCTTCCCTCATTTTTCCAAGTTATATAGCACCGGTTACTTTGATGTTCTTTATGTTTTATTTCTATCCCCTTATTGTTTTTTCCTTACTTTGCTTGTATGTTTTTTCTGTACATTCTTTTCTATTTTCTCACCATCTCCATAAAGTTTAAGGGGGCTACCAAACTGTCTGTTGTGCAATTTAAAGGCCAGTCTTGCTTCAGTAGTAGTGTGATTACTGCCCTGTTATTGTACATCATACATGCTATGGTCTGAATGTTTGTTTTCCCCTTTTCCAATTTATATGTTGAAAATCTAACTACCAAGATGATGATATTAGGTGGTAGGCCTTTTGGGAGGCGGTTTGGTCCTGAATGGGATTAGTGCCCTTATAAAAGAGGCCCCAGAGAGCTGCCTCGCACCTCCCACTATGTAAGGACACAGTGAGAAGGTGTCATCTATGAGAAAGCATGCCCTCACCACACCCCAAATCTGTTGGCACCTTGATCTTGAACTTCTTCAGTCTCAAGAACTGTGAGAAATAAATTTATGTTATTATAAACCACACAGTTTATAGTATTTTTATTATAGCATCCTGAATGGACTAAGATAACACTTAATTTTTTAATGGAACTATGATATTACTGACATATTCATCTTGGAGTACTTAATATTGCCTTGGTATCTTTACTTACTGCTACTTTCATCTGGTTTCTATATTTTCTTTCTGGTTAGTTTATTTTTATAATTCATTGTGTAGGTATTCAGTTTTCTCTTGTGTGCTAATCACAAAGGATGCATTAGGCCTGATATAAACTTTTGCCTTCCAAGAGTTTACATTTCTAGTTGGGAATGCAGACAAGTAAAACAAATAACTTTAGCTTAGTGTTATTTATTGTAGACACCATGCTGGTGTAGAGCAGGGAGGGACTACCTTTACCTCTGCTAAAAACTGAAGGTGGAGATGGTGAGAGAGGGCTTCCCCGGGTAGATGATGTTGGAGCTGATAGAATTGAAGAAAGAACTATAGAAAATAGAGTATTTTCTGGAGATACGGTGATTGGAATCAGTGTCTTGCTGATAGTTAAATGCTCACTCTCTCTTGTCTCTGCTGCTTTATGGCTCATCTTTATTCTCTCTGGTTTTCCTGTTAATGAAATCATAATTCTATAGCTTTCCTGCTTACTCCAAGAAAAATATATTAGAGAAGGACCTCAAATGGCTTGACTTTGGTGATGTGCCTATCTCTGGGATAGTCACTGTGGCCAGAGATATGGGATATTATGGTTATTTGGTCCAACCTAGTTATGTCTAAGAGTTGTGGGTGGAAGGAGTCCTGGAAAACAGGTAGGGGTCTCCACACCATTCCCGGCAGCAGGGCAACATGTGAAAGAAATGGAGGCCGGGAGGGGTGAAAATGAAGTTTTAGAAACAGCAAATGGTTTGGTGTGACCAGAACACATGAGGTGTGTGGATAGTTGAGTGGAAAGGAGACAAAAGGAAAAGGTTGGGAGGTAGGCCTAATCTTGCAAAGGCTGTGAAGCAATGCCAAACAATTTTGTTTTGTCTTCCAGGTGAAGGAGACACTGAGGTTTGTTTTCTTTTTTTTTTCATTCAAATAAATGTTATTATTATGTGCTAGACTATTTTTAAAATCCTTTACCGTTCTAAAGATTTTCCCTACAAAACCAGAAAAGGTGAGAAGTTGATTTGAAA
>NW_012151030.1:13079-13993 GCF_000956105.1 Propithecus coquereli
CTATCCAAATTATGGAAGTTATGGTTGATTGTTCCCCCCCTTCAAGCCCTCCTTCATATTCTTCCACCAGCTGAAGAAGTATTCCATTTCCTAAGAAAACTCAGGTGTGGATTAAATTCTGAAGGCTTTAACACATTCAGTCAGAGGCTTGGCGGGATTTTTTGTTTGTTTGTTTTTGCTTTTAGTTTTTAAACTTAGCCAGTGTTCAACCATTTGCAATTGAGATGCATCTTACCAACATGCTTATGAATTGAAACTCTGTAGTGTGGTCAGTGTCAAGATAGTTTGAAATTAACTCTATTCTGAATGGTCAAAGAACTGCACATAAATTTAAGAGTAAACCTCCAGACTGTCTATTGAGAAGTGTGATATGTGCTATTACCTTATGTTTGCATTTTGAATTCACAAAGCTCAGTTATTGTTTGCCATTACCAGGCCTGTTGTATAGAGAAGACTTACAAACCAATAATTCTCTAAATATCTAAATATAATTTGCCAGTGTTTAAGTGTTTTAGACATGCAGTATCTCAATCTGGAAACATTTGGGTGAAAATGGTATTTTTCTAGCTTTCCTTCAGTACTCGATGACTGCAGCAGTTTTCAGGTATTGTTTCTGGGTACTTCATCTTTGAGAAACATTGCGGTGAAGACTTTCATTCATGGCATGCTACTGAAGTAATTTTCCAAATGAGCTGGGGAGAAAACAGTTATTTGTTGAGCTTCTTGTAGGTGTCAGCTATTACCTCCTTTAGTCTTACTGCAGCTTTGCCAACTCTCTTGCTATTTTAGAGTTGAAAAGATTGAGGCTCAGAGGGACAAATTTCCCATTGGTCACATACTTGATATTAGAGAAACTGGAATTTGATTCAAGGGTCAGTGACTTCTTTTAAAGTTTTTCTTTTGTTCTCTTTGGC
>NW_012151030.1:14043-15314 GCF_000956105.1 Propithecus coquereli
ATTACTTTTAAAAGGGAGAGAGATAGTATCATAGCAGCTGTGAAAAAAAGAGGACCAGAAGAAAATACATTCAGACTGATCCTAGGACAATAAGAAATCAAGGATTTCTAATTGTTTTAAACTGTAGTAGAAGGTCATTTAGTTTATGGAGGCATTACAATGAATTACTAAAGACTGCAAAAGTCACTTTTTGCCTGTTTCTTAAGATGAAATATGTAAGGGCTATTCGAAGCCCAAAGTTAACTATACAAGAAAAGGTTTTACATAGAAATGCTGAATATTGTTGAACTTCACTGTATTTCCAAGACCTTTAGGGTACTTTTTATGTTTTACAACACTATCAAATGTACAAATCACATTTACTTATAGAAAATGTCTTTCATATGCTATTCACATTATATAGAGTATATAATTTATTCAAAAATTCATTTTGAATTTGCTTCAAAACCATCTTCCAAAACTGTCATTAAATAGTGAACACTCTGTCTAGTTAAAAAATAATATTTATACTAATAAGAGACAGAGATGTGAAATTTCAGATGTAATTTTCTGGATAGAATAGAAGGTGAAAAGAACTAGACATTGGGGCCATGAGTATATCAAAGTGAAACTCATAAGAGGAATGAAAAGCACAGGGAAAGAGAGACAGCAGAGATGCTGTTAAACAGTTTCTGATCATTTGTTGTTATATATTTTACAGTTCACTATGTGCAAAGCACTGTGCTAGGAGCTGGGGATATAACAATGAATAAAATGTAGACTTCAGTTATTATAACAAAATATAGTATAAAGATTAGTAGAAATATGCTTGTGAAACAGAGATAGAACAGAGAAAATGATTAGTTATGTCCCTCAGCTGGGGGACAGGTAAGAGAAACCTTCACAAAGATGCTCTTATAAGATATTTGAGTTAGACAGAAGGTCTACTTAGCCAAAATCATTCCAGAAAGTGATGAGACTAGAAAGAGTATAATGGGTTTGAGAAACTATAAGTAGTTCGATATTCTTACAAAATAATGTTCATAGAAATGTACTGGAACTACAAAATGAGAGAAGTGTTAAAAGAAGACTCTGGAAGGTAGGCCGGAAGGCCCTTGTTGACCTTTTAACAGGGACATTTGGTTTTAAGTTGCAGAGGAAGTTGTACGTTGTAGAGGAATTTCTTAGAATTCTGTTTATATTTAGCTAAACTTGGGAAGGTGAATTTTAAAAAATTAAGCAGCAGATAAAAGCAATGCAAAATGATTCCTCAATAGCATAATATGTTTTTT
>NW_012151030.1:25259-28342 GCF_000956105.1 Propithecus coquereli
GTCTTTAGAATTTTGCTTATAAATATTAGAGAAAAAATATATAACTACAATAAATGCAAGGATGTATACTGAAGATTTTCTGTGTGAGACCATGACCCACTATTTGGCAGCAATCATCATAAAGTCCTCTTTTAAAATGACATTCACTTTCATCAGAACCTCTGTGTGTGCTACCTCTTTCCATTCCAGTCTCTTACCAGTTCTAGAGTTCAGGGTTTCCACAGAACATACATCTTGGATAAGTTTTAAATGTGTTTTCTCTCATCAGCACACAGCATGGGACAACCAGACAGAGTGGTTGTGAGTGGACTTCTGATTCTAGTTCAGACTGTATTGCTTCATAATATTGTGAGCCTTAGGCAAATTTCCTTACCACTAAAATAGGGATATTAATAGAATTTTCCACATAAGGGAGATATAAGAATTTAATGAGTTAACGACTCATAGTGCCTGGCACACAGTAAGTACTCAATGTTGAGTAGTTTTGTTTTTATGAAAAGTTGTTCTCTTAAATTGTAACCTCAGAATTCCTCTTGGGAAAAGAAGGGGCTGTTTTTCTAAGCATGATTTAATTGGCATGCTTCATGGGTTATGAGGATTAGATTCCTTGGTCACAGTCTGGGTGGCTAAGGTAAGGGAAAGAAGTAATTCTAAGAGGTTAACAAGAATTTGGTGGCATTGAGGAGGAATTGGGGAGATTCTCAAGAATCTCTCTTGGGAGAAAAAAAAAGTCCAGCAACATGGCAGGGAGATGGGGCTTAAGTGGAAAAGATAATGCATAGAAATTTCTTTATGATAAGAAAGACTGAGGGATTTTAAGAATAGGGATGCCTGGTGTTTAAGTTATTTACTGTAATGTAAGACTTATCCTGGTTCCAAATTTAAGCACAGTTATCCATACAGACATCCCTGAATGTGTGGCACTTTGGGGAGTGAAGGGACTAGGGTAGTGCCCAGTGTGGTAGTCATGATGCAACAAAAACACAGCAATGCTGAAGGTGACAAGGATGGAGACAGAGAATGTAGCAGAAGTGGGAACCCAAAGCCAGGGCTGAAGAGGAGAAGCTAAGTCACCATTCCTGTTTCCAAATTGCTCTTTGGAGGTTTGGGGAGAGATGCTGGGTTTCTGACAATATTTGAGATGAAAGTCTGTCGACCAATTTTTAATTATCTCTTGAGAAACAGATGACATTATACAGTTAGAGGTCTTGGTGGCATTCAGATCATGACATTATTAATAAGGGAGATAGTAGTCTCTGGAAAATCCAAGGTTAAGGCATGCCGAATGGTTAGGCTCCACTGGAACTGGTATTTCCAGTCTTTATGGCATTAAGAACCTGGAATTTTGAGGAGAATAAGAACCTAGAGGGGCATAGGAATCATTCCCTTTCTTTGCTTGTTTTCTCTCACTTATCTTTTATATTTATTCATAACTTTTGCTTGTGCTTGTGAAACTTTTAATGCATGTTTTCAACTTCTTTTTCCACTATTTCCTTTGGTATTTCCTGGTTCAAATGGCCCAGAAAGAAAGAACCTAATTATTCTAATTCACCTTTCCAAGCCACGACTGTGAAAGGCCAGCCTTAGTCTGAATTCTACCTGTTGTGAGTGACTAAGGACAGACCAGTACCACAAAAACTGTCCGGTATGAACTCTATAATTAATCTTATATTATAGTTTTAGATGTTAATTTTTCCTTACTAAGTCTATTTAGTTAAATTAGACTTCATGAAAAGGGGGCACATTTACCTGCATTAGGACTAAACTTTTTTATCCCTTAGAATATTGCAGAATTATGAATTTGAATGAATTTACCAGAACTCAAGTTAGTTGATTGGGTTTTCTGTATTATCTTTGGAAGTTACTAGCCTTCACTGAAGCTTTCCAATAATATTCTTGTAAAGACAAAATGAATGACATTGCCTAGTAACATTATTCCTAGGATGGATGCTAAAAATAAGCAGGTAAACATCTGAACGCTTCCCAGTTCTTTCTTTTCATGCATTGCAAGAGAGATGCCAGAGAATCATTATCTCCTTCCTGTCCTCAAAACAGAGCCCACATATTGAATAACTGAGTGACAAGCAATCTGGCCTATCCATATGACCATATTGTTTTCATCCCCTAATTAGCCTAGTCCTCACTGTGCTGATGAGGAAACAGATGCATGAAGCAGCAAATTACCTTCATCTCGCCTCTGAACAAAAAAAGATACAGCATTTAATTGTCTCATTTGAACTTGGGTGATTCAAAAGCAATAAACTGAAAATATTCAAGAAGGGAACATTGCTTTTAAAAACATGTTTTCTTTTCATTTAAAAGTCACCATAGAATATAGATTTGAATTATAGGAATTTGGCGACTTTAGTTGTAAATGATTACTTCTTACTAAAAGACTTATAGCTGGTTGGTTCATTAATTGACATGTGGATAAACAGAGATAAATGTAAAGTGTTTGTGGTCCTGAGGGTGTACTGCATGTTTATCTTCTGTGCCTACTTCTCAGGCAAATTAATTGTAACGGTTTCTCTGGCATTCCTTATCTGATTATATTGAAGGTGTAATTTTGCATAGCTATCAAAGTGGCAGAAGTATAGGAAGGAAAACAAGTGCCAGAGAGCAGCTAATGAGAACCAATCAAACTGCATGACAGACACACACAATCACTCAGCTTTGGTTTTTGCCTTCCAGTTAGACCTTTATAGTGCTTTGACTGTCATTTTTATTCATATCTTTGTGATTTCCAGAGCCTAACAAAGCTCTGAGTAGTTACTATCGTTAGCTAAGATTTATTGGAAACTCACAATTTGGCAAACATTATACTAAGTGTTTTACATAGATCATTTCATTTAAGCTTTACAATTACACTATAATGGGGGTACTATTACTACGTCATTTTATAGATGAAGAAACTGAGGCTTACGGAGTTAAAACATGTAAGAATCAATGTTACAAAGGCCATTCTGAAAGCATGAACTGAACCAGAAAAAAAAAGTTAAATAGGATCCTCATAATTCTATATAGACTTGTGAAGTGGTATCATCTTTAGGTTTTACTTTATGAAGATGCAAGAATTACCATAT
>NW_012151030.1:28392-29139 GCF_000956105.1 Propithecus coquereli
TGCATCCTTCATGACACACATGTTTTATATAGTGAAGTACTATCTTTAAATGGTTGGGAAAAGAATAGAGTAGCTATTTAGTTTTTATTTCAAGACTCATTGGAAATATTATCCAGTTACCTTTAAAACTGTCTTATTTTTCTTTAAATGAAATTCAAACTCTCCACCTTAGCTGAGCATAATATAGAGCCTTCTTATCTTTCTTTTACTACTCTTTCCTGTGCTCCAGCCACATTGTTCAACTTTTGGTTCCTCCAATGTGCCAAGGTTTTTACATACCATTTCTTCCCAGTAAAGTATACTTGATATTAATAGTATGTATATATTAATAAGGTCTAATTTCACAAGTACCAGGAGTCTTTGTTTTACATATTCAATGAAATGTCATATTTTATTGAATAAATGAAACACATTATATTTTCTAAATTATTAGAAGTTATTATAAATGTGTTACTTGTTTTGAGGTTGTCCACTTGCCTAGAGATGGAGTTGAAAATAAGTTCTATACGTAAGTAGTAATTAATTCCCCAAGAGTTAAAAGTGAGAATTTAATAGTGCTTTTATTTAATTGAGAAGTCCAAATTTGCAGTAACGTCTTTAGAATTTTGCTTATAAATATTAGAGAAAAAATATATAACTACAATAAATGCAGGGATGTATACTGAAGATTTTCTGTGTGAGACCATGACCCACTATTTGGCAGCAATCATCATAAAGTCCTCTTTTAAAATGACATTCACTTTCATC
>NW_012151030.1:33994-36541 GCF_000956105.1 Propithecus coquereli
TATTTGAGGCTGTTTTAAAATTACAGATGCTATTCTCAGCAGAGGGAAAATGATAACGAAGATAGGGAAGTGAGAAATTTCATGGTATGTCTAGAGGCTATAACACAGATTTTACAGAGGAAAAAGGGCACAGAAGACAGGCAGGACTGGCTACATAATTTGCAGAGCCCAGTGCAAGAAAATGCAGGTCTCTTTGTTCAAAAATTATTTATGATTTGAAGATGGTGACAGCATAGCAGCAGAGAAGCATGAGACCCTTCTAAGCAAGGGGCCCTGTGTGACTGCACAGGTTGCATGTCCATAAAGGTGACACGATGGGAGGTGCTAGAGGAAAGTGGAGATGTGGATGATGAGGGAGAAGCAAGTATTAAGGAGATTTCCAAGGCGTCTCATTTGAGGGCTTAGGAGATGTTGTTGCCATCAATAGAAGAGGCTGTAAGAAGAATGGCCAGGTATAGGGGATGGCGATTAGTTTATGTTTTGGCAAGTTTAATTTAAGATGTCTGCAGAGTATTCTGTTGGAAATGCCAACCCAGCAGGTCACTGAATATAAGAACTTGACTGTCTTGTGAGAGAGTAAAGCTGGAGAAACTTTTGAGGATGTTGAGAATAGATGAGTGAATCAAGAAGACTGAGAAGAGGAGCAGGATAAGGACAAAACCCTCGAGAACCCTGAGACTCTCAGAAAGTTTATCCATAGAAGTCTTTAATACAGAGCATGGTTGTCCAAAGCACATGGCCCCCTTGAGGCTCAGGACAAGTTATTGCCATGCCATGGCTTATTTCTTTGGCAGCCGGAAGATATTATAACGAATACCATGCCATGGTGGCTATTCTAGTAATACTAACATCGATTAAAGCTTTTCTCTGCAAACACAATATGAAGTTAATACCAAATGTGAGACAGGCACAGTCAGCGTCCTTTCAGTAAACAGAAAATTAGTTGCTTTGAACCTTCTTACTCTTTTATGCCTCCTATATACATATTTCAATTAAACGACTATTTACTGAACTCCTATTTGCAAAGAACCATATTTGTGACATCACTGAGCGAATACTCTATTACATCATTATTTTGCCTGTATTTTTTGAGACCGTATTAACTATTAATTGACTTTTCTATTATCATCTTAAATTTATTATCTTCTCTATTTGGAACAATTAAATGGAAATTGTGCCATTTATAAAATAATTGAAAAAAATATGCTTATTTTATATTTTATGATTTTCAAACTTTTTATATTGTATTTCATTAAGTAACAAAATATTTTTAGTAATTTTCTACAATTGATGGACTTTTATTAGCTATTATAGAATGCTTATCAAAACTATCTTTTTCTATTCAGGATTAATGTGAACAGTAAACACATGACGGTTAAATTTTATGATGTCATGAAAGATTTGGTTTTTCACAACAATAACAGCTCTGCATAGATTTTAATAGATGCTGTTTGATTAATTCAAAACTTTGCCATCAACTCTTATTAGATGTTCTTATATATGCTGAAAAAAGCAAATGCTAAATAAATAAAAATTCCAACCTAAGTTAGCTGTAGTTTTATCCATATGCCAAAATTAATAAGATAGTTTTATTCTCAAATTACAAAAAAAACCCTGATAATTATTTAGACTAATCAGTAAATACTGATCTTGTTACCCTATCCATTATTGTTAAGTATACTGTCTGGTTAGTAACATTTAAAAAAGAAAATTAAAAATTGAATAACAGTGTCGTTAATGTAGTATGTTACACAAAGCTACTTAGTAAGCTATGGGAAAAACCTATTTCATGTTTTCTTGTTTTCTGAATTTAATTAGCACATTTTTCTAGAATCATTGCCCAGATCTCATGATGTAAAACAAATTTTCACTTTGTCAAAATGCATTTAGGGATCTATTATGAACTGCTGCCACATTTTGGAAAATGGCAAGTGTGGAAACCTGTTTTTATGTGCCAGCTTTGACAGAAAGGATAAACACAACATTAGCCATCTTGTTTCCCCATTGCAGTGATTATCAATATATTCAGTCATAACAATTCACATCCCCTGAGCCTATCAGAAAGATGAAATAATTTTAACTACAGAATAATAATTACCATAGTCAAAAGTAATTAGCTATGTTGATGCTTCTTAATAATATATATAAAATCAGAACCAAAATGTATGCTATCTGAGTTGACAAGCCTTTGTTTTTTCTTTCTACCTGGTTTGGTAAGATGATATATATTTTATTCTATATTCAGCTTTCTTAATATTAAGCAGATTTTACTTTCTTTCATACTAAACCAACATGAAAAGCAGCTTACTGAAGTAACAAGATTTTGCAACAAATTATTTAGAGGATGGCAATCCTTTTTATTTCAATAAAATATAGGTCCATAAATATATTTTCTAATATATAAGTTAATACTGCTAAACTTATTGCCTTACTCTCACTTGTCCTATAGCTCAGTATTACTCAAAGTGTGGGCCACAAGTACAAAAATTGAAAGTAAGCATTTATGAACTTTTATACCAGTTTGACATTGCTATGACATCCAAGCAC
>NW_012151030.1:37431-48327 GCF_000956105.1 Propithecus coquereli
AAAAAAAAAAACTTCCATGGATATACCTTTTATAATGTACTACGCTTATTTATTAAACAAACCTACAATTGATAAGGTTGGACACCAGTAATTTATTTTGAATATATTTGATTGGTATATGTTGTATTTTGCATGGTTAAATATTTCATAATCACAGCTAGTTATAAAATGGTAGATATTTGACCTACAAATGAATTGTCTGATTTTTGTTACCTAAATAGACTTTACTCACTTAAAATATTAGAGATTCTCAAGTGTCTCTAATTTGAGTCAAAGGAGGTGACAGACAACAGGTGTTAAAACCTCTTATTTATCCTTGTTAACTGACTGGATAATTGGGTAAATATGATCTAGATTTGCTTTTAGCTGTCATCAAAACAGAAAACAATTATTATTAAATATACTCTAGCAGTGTTATTAACAAATTACCAGTAAAAGAATCTAGGTATGCAAAATGGAACTTTGAATCTCTTTTATGATTTCTGCCCTAGCAAAATTACAACAATTACAGTAATAGGTGAAGAGGAATAGATTATTATAGAGAGTGGCTACATGTTTCATTCATATTAGAGTGACAGCTTTTTAAAACAATCTCATCTTTTCTGCTTACACAGCTAGGTTGTTTCTTTGTAGAGATGGACAGGAAAGGACATTAGAGTAGATCACCATTAATTTTTAGTATTGCAGAGATCTTGATTCATTGGTTGTAAAAAAAAAAATTGAACATACGTGATGAGACCAGAATTTTTGAAGGCATGGAGAATCTGAATGTGTATATATCGTTAAAACACATATACTATAAAAATCAATACCTTGGTCTCAGCTTTGAGTTAGTACTCTTAAAAAAAACTTAAAAACATTAATACCATTAATATATCATAAATAGCTGCAAGAGACCTACCTGTGGAGTGATTGAGGAAATGACAAAATCAAAAGAGCTTTTCCTGGTGCTAATTACAGTGTTGGAAACCCAAGACATAATATCTTTTTAGAACTGCAACTAACAAGTGACAGTCACATTGCTTTGAAATTGCAATTGCATTTAGAGTAGCAGTAGTATATATGTAGCAGACATTATAGCATCAAGACAAACATACACTGAAAAGGAAGTTTACAATTACTATGGAATATAATTCCATTTAATTTTGTCCAAAGTGTTTCCAAGTACCTAATCCTCTGAAATCATGTTCTTGAAATAGAAATCCAAATGTGGAAATTGCATGATGTTTTCATTTTTGGAGAAAACTTCGAAATATTTTTGACCCTAAATATTCAAAGTTTATTTTATGCTATATCTGTAAATAATGTGATGATAATGAAAAAAATCCATGTTTAAGTGGACCCGTGCAGTTCAAACTCATGTTTTTCAAGGGTGAGCTGTAATTTAATATTTAATGCAGATGAAATAGTACACATTTTAAAGAACAACCAAAGAAAATCACTACTGCTGATGTTGTAATAATGTTTTTAAACTTCTAAAATTGGACAATAATAATTTCTTGAATATTAGTGTGAAGCATTTACCTAAAACAGAATAAAGACTTTTGAGAATTTTTAGGGTATTTTAGGATTTTCAAGGGATGTTGAAATTGGTGGCTCTAGTTCTTATATCTAATCTCACTTAAAATTTATGATTGTTTTCTCTGCTGTTGGTATAGCACTGAGCTTAAGTTATTAGCTATCGTATTACTTTTTAATCCTATATGAAATTTCAAATAGAAGAAACAATATTTGTAGCAAACTAGGTTAAAAAAGCAACTAGGGGGAAGAGGAAAGGATGTACAGGAATATTTGAGTTACCTAGCTGGGGGATGACTAATGTAGGTCTAAGCGGTGAAGAGCACAAAAAGGATATTAGATAGGTAGGTGGTGAAACCTGGAGGAGCAAGAAAATTGGAAGTGGAGAAAAAGATACTGATGAGGTCACACAGTGATGGTTAAGAGCAAGGCTAGACTCCAAATAATTGGCTTAGAAACTTGGCTCCACCCTTTATATGCTTTAGTAATCCTCCGTAATTTACTTAGTTTTTCAGGGGTTTGTTTTAGGACAAAATGGATATGTGCAGGATTTATGGGAGAACATTTTGTAGATTATAAAGAGATAAAAAGTATAGATTATTATTGGAATTCTATTTCTGCTTTCTTATTCATTTAACAAACAGGTGTGTTATGACTATTGCTGCTTGCTTTACCTTTAGTTTTCATGTTTGCCTTCTCCAACAAATTTCAAGTAAAACCAAATTTAGGAAGTTGCCAAGACTAAATTTAGCAATTTTAATCATGCCATTACTTTTAGTCCTTTCACGAAATTACATCATTCCTGAGGTGAAAAAGAACTAGGAGGTCATTTAGTTCAACTCCGATTTTTTTTTTTGAGACAGAGTCTCACTCTTTTGCCCGGGCTAGAGTGAGTGCCCTGGCATCATCCTAGCTCACAGCAACCTCAAACTCCTGGGCTCAAGCGATCTTCCTGCCTCAGCCTCCTGAGTAGCTGGGACTACAGGCATGCACCACCATGCCCGGCTAATTTTTTTCCTATATGGTTTTAGTTGTCCAGTTAATTTCTTTCTAATTTTAGTAGAGACGGGGTCTCGCTTGCTCAGGCTGGTTTCGAACTCCTGAGCTCAAACAATCCACCCGCCTCGGCCTCCCAGAGAGCTAGGATTACAGGCGTGAGCCACCGCGCCCGGCCTAACTCCGATTTTAAAATGAGGAAACAAATCCAGAGAGGTTAATATAAATGCTTGATTGCTAACCAAGGTATCTTATTTCCTAGCCTCCTGTGTTCATTCTTCAACATTATAATACTGTCTGCTTCACTTTACATCTATTTTAAGTGTGTGGCTTTTAAAATTTCACAGAGCTAGATGATGGCAGGAACTAGGCAAGAACCAGGTTTGACTGTCATTCTAATATTATTTCTAATCATTTCTTACTCTCCATTTGCATTATTTTAAATGTTACTTTCTAAGTTTTTTTTTCTTAATATGTTTCCCTTTCTAAATAGATAGCAAAACCTTGGTAAACTTTTACTGATTAATTTAAACAAATATTTTTGAGTGCCTGCTATATGTAAAAATTGTTGCTATGTGCAAACGTCATTATTAGTTGACCACCACTTGCTTTGTGTGAAAAGAAACATTTAAATCTCTGTATGTAGCAAAAATTATTTTGGGCAAATAGGCTCAAAATTTTATTCTAGGAAACTGACATAGTTGCTTAAAATATATACTGTACTTCTAACTATGTCAGATTGAATTACTAATTGATAGAAGTCGATGCTTTTATATTTAGAACTCCTTTAAAACTATGAACCTTAAAATGTGAAAATGAGTATAGGACATTTAATTTTTTCATTGATTTTCAGGCAGCTAAACAGGTACTTCCATGTTAAAATGTGAAAGTATTAATTTTAGAATTGCTATGAAAAAATCTGTTGTCTGCTTATAAGTGTATAATAAGACAATAATAAAAACAACAATAAAAACAAACAAACAAAAAACCTCAAAACAAATGATTGCAGACTAATTCTTCTGGAATGGAATTTTGCAGGCAAATATTCACTTTCTCATAAGAAAGGAAGAAAAATTTTGGTCTAAGAAATAAATCTATTTACAATGTGTGTAGAAATATACCAATACTTTTTGTGGAGGTTATAAAAATTCTACTTAAAAATGGAACACAATACTGAAAAAAGTAGAACCAAATTGGCTACTTGATTTCAAAATAATAATTAAACATTTTCAATCACTTCTAGTTAGGATAATCGGATTTCAAAGTAAGAAGGAGAGATATCATTTTGAGACTCCATGGGGTTACTGATACCCTCTCATGCATAACTAATCCTTGCAGAATCACTCCAACCAGTTAAGCAGAGGAAGCAGTTTCTGTATTCCACCTCCAGAGGTATTGACTGTTGATATACAAGTATTGTGTACAGTGTACCATTGGGTAAGAGCAAGTAGGAAATTGTTCTGCCTCAGGAATTGTTTGCATGTCCGTTTACCCTCCCCTCCCCTAATTTCTTTTTATTTAATATTTAGACAAGGTGATTAAGCTTAAATTTAAAATTTCTCAATGTCTTTGCATGTATTGCAAATGAGACGGTAATTCGGTGGTGTGAAACAGGGGCCAATTAATTACCTTTTGAACTGAGTCATGCAGTTAATTGAATGAAACTGGCTGGGGACATACACAAAATAATTAGCTTGTGCCTCATAGGTTGTCAGTATTGGGGCATTATAATATATCATTTTACTACGTATGAGAGTATTAATGCAGAATAATATCTTAAATGTTTTGTTTTTTTTTTTCCTATCAAATAAGCTTATTCATGTTTAACACCTAAAAATAATTCAGAAATTCTGTAGCGGATGAAATAAATTTACTTTTCATAATCAGAAAAGCATATCAATAATGAGATCAGTATATGGCCCAGTGAGATATATGTATAGCTGTATATCTAGAACTAAAGCATGTATACATATATATGTTTTAATTATTTTTAATTGACACAATTGTACATATTTATGAAGTATACTGTGATATTTCAATACATGTAAACAATGTGTAATTATCAAATCAGGGTAATTAGCATATCCATTGCCTAAAACATTTGTCATTTCTTTGTGTTAGGAATATTCAAAATCTTCTCTTCTAGCTGTTTGAAAATATAAAATAAATTGTTGTTAACTGTAGTCACCCTGAAGTGCTATTGAACACTAGAACTTATTTTCCTATCTAGCTGTAATTTTTCATCCGTTAACCAACCTCTCCCTATACACCCTTCCTCCCTCTTCTTTCTAGCCTCTAGAACCACTGTTCTACTCTCTACTTATATGAAATCAACTTTTTAGCTTCCATTTATGAGTGAGAACATGTGATATTTATGTTTCTGTGCCTAGCTTATTTTACTTAGCATACTTTCCTCAAGGCTCATCCATGTTACCACAAATGATAGGATTTCACTCATTTTTTATGGCTGAATAGTATTCTATGGTATATATATATACCACATTTTCTTTATTTATTCATCTGTTGATGGACACTTTGTTTGATTCCGTATCTTGGCTATTGTGAATAGTGCAGGATGATACATGCACTATTGATAGCGCAGATATTTCTTTGGCATACTGATTTCCTTTCCTTTGGATATACCCAATAGTGGGATAACTGAATCATATGGTAGTTCTACTTTTAGTTTTTTTAGGAACCTCCATACTGTTTTCCATAATGGCTGTACTAATTTACATTCCCATCAACAGTGTGTAAGAATTCTCCTTTTTCTGCATCCTTATCAGCATTTGTTATTTTTTCTTTTTGATAATAACCGTTCTAACTGGGATATGATGTTATATCATTGTGGTTCTGATTTGCATTTCCCAGATGATTAAGATGTTGAGCATTTTTTCATATGCTTGCAGGCCATTTGTATGTATGTCATCCTTTAGGAAACATTTATTCAGATATTTGTCCATTTTCTAATGAGATTATTTGTTCTTTTGCTGTTGAGTTGTTTGAGTTCCTTATATAACCTGGATATTAGTCCCTTGTGAGATGAATAGTTTGAAAATATTTTCTCCCATTCTTCAGGTTGCCTTTTCAATTGGTTGATTGTTTCCTTTGTTTTTCCTGGTTGCTGTGCAGAAGCTTCTAGTTTGATAGAATTCTATTGATCTATTTTTGCTTTTGTTGTCTGTGCTTTTGAGATCTTATCCATAAAATCTTTGCCCAGACAAATAACCTGAAGTATTTCTACTATGTTTTCTTCTAGTGGTTTCATAGTTTCAGATCTTACATTTTAGTCTTTCATCCATTTAGAGTTGACTTTTGTAGAAAATGGTGGTCTAGTTTCATTTGCATAGGTATGTACAGTTTTTCAAGCACCATTTATTAAAGAGATTGTCCATTCCACAATATGTGTACTTGGTGCCTTTGTTGAAAATCAATTAACTGTAACATAGTGAATATATTTCTGGGTTCTCTATTCTGTTCCATTGGTCTATGTGTCTGTTTTTATGCCAGTGCCATGCTATTTTGATTACTATAGCTTTGTAGCATATTTTGGAGTCAAGTAGTATGATCCTCCCAGCTTTGTTCTTTTTGCTCAGTATTGTTTTGGCTATCCACAGTCTTTTATGGTTCGACTCATATTTTATAATTTTTTCCTATTTTTGTGAATGTCATTGATAAGCTGATAGGGATTGCATTGAATCTGTAGGTTGCTTTTGGTAGTATGGTCATTGTCACAATATTAATCTTTCCAATGCATGAATATGGGATGTCTTTCCACTTTTTTATGCCCTGTTCAATTTCTTTCACCACCATTTTATAGTTCTCCTTGTAGAGATTTTTTTACCTCCTTGTTTAAATTTATTCCTTTTTTGTATTTTATTTTATTTGTATTTTTGGGTAGCTGTTGTAAATTACATATATGTTTATGTTTTAATTATCAAAGGTTGTCACCCTGACTCCCCTTAATGAATTTACGGTTGTGTATGAGGGAAGAGCTAACTAGAAGTGAGATTATGGAAATGTTGTATACAAATCTAGTACCATTCAAGGAAAAGCAACTCAAAGAACACAAACTAATAATGTCTTTATATGTGAAAATTAAGGTATTCTTATATATGACCACAAAGCATTCTGATATGTGGTCCCAAACTTCATTCTGTATAAATTTACCTGTCAAACATTTGATTATACACAAAATACTTTTCTACTTTGGTATCTAGCAGAATGCATTAATGAATGAAAATATGGAGTTTATAATCAATGACTGACTTTAAGAATGAGTATAATTCATTCATTCATTCACAACCATTTAAATGCATATGTGTCTGTGTTACACAGTGGGTCCAGAAATGAACAAGATATGTTCCCCCTCTTTAAGACACTTGTGAAAATTATTCTCTTCTTTTTCCTACTCCAGTAACCTATTATTTTAACTGGAAAGCTTTGAGTCATATTTGATTTTTCATGTCTTCCTCAAACATGTCTCCAAGGATTATTAATTTTTGTTTCTAAACTTTTTCCTCCTCTGTCCAGCTGCTTTTCTTGCTCTTAACTTCTACTGCCTTATTTTTTGGCCTTAGCAGCTTCTATCTGGAACTGTTTTAATAATCTATTGTCTGTCAATTGTTCCCTCCAGCCTCTCCCCCTTAAATCTGTCTTATACTGTCCTTTAGTGATATTTTCCAATTCAGAACTGACTTCTAAGCACAATCTACAAGGTCCTTCAGAGCCTCTCTGCATTCTGCTTTGTTACGGTCATCTTCTGTGTCTACATCTCATTCATTTATAATTGTTACATTGGATTACTCATTTTTCTTTAAAAAACGATGCACTTTCTCATGTGTACCCTTTCTGCTTGATTATGCTCCATCACTCCTCACCAGCTATATCTTATAGATTCCTACATATCTCTCAAAGCCTGACTAAAAAGAAAATTCCTGTCATTAGCTTTCGTGATTCCTCATTCCTTAAAGAAAATGAATTATTCTTTTGGCTGCCTTTGTGATTTTTCTTTCTTGCTCACACTCACTTGCTTTCTGAATTTTTCTACTTTATATACTTAGAATATGGCCCTGTGCATGACACATAGCACATATCCGATCATATTTGTTGAACTGAATAGTAAAAAAATGGCTTTGAAGTCAAGGCAGGAAGAACAATTGCTGATTGGTTCCCATTACCTTATGACATAAAATAGAAGATAATTAACTTATGAATACTTTGTGTTTCATAGGTAATAATATTATTAAATCTGAATGATAAAAATAGTACAGTACTATTACTAGTGGACTAGTAATAGTAGCCAAATGGATATTGGATGCATAGTGGAAAAATGGATATTGCCAGTATCCTATTGATCAAGACTTTAATTCCAAGCTATTAGTACAAATTAGAAAGAATACTGTATTTTGATTTCACGTATAGGTCCAATTCTAATCTACACTCTTCATTAGGAAGCTATCTTAATCATCATTTCAATACTTCTGGCCAAAGAAAGAGGAATTAAAAGAGAAAATTGTCTAAGTTGCTTAAAAATTATTAGATGAATTTTAATGTATTAAAAATAACAGATTTAGAGGTAATTAAATCATATTATGCCAATAGAGTGATAGTAGTGATTTAATGGTATTAATTCTGGAGATGTCATAGGACAATCAGCAAGAAAGCAATTAAAATGAAATAAAACTCATCATCACCTTCATATAAAGCTTGGGGGTATCCATTTTCTGAGAGGATACTCTGTGTGATATGTCAAGTAATATTTAACGAAACTTAGAACAGTCCAGAAAGGAGAGGTTGGGAATATCTAAAACACAGTGCAGATGATTGTATAAAGAAAAATTAAACCACAAGACATTCATGTGGGAAGGAAGAGGACAAAAATGTGATATGATTGGATTACTCTAAAATTCTAAAGGATTTTGTTTGGATTATTTCTGTTTTATGGCTTTAAAAAAATTCTAATATATTTGGAGTGAAAAAAAAAAAGAAAAAATATACCATCTCTTTTTTTAATATTAACCTAAAATGGTTCGTAGATTTAGGAATTATTTACACACATATTTAAAAAAACCTTTAACTTACATATAGTAAAACATGGAGTATTTAGCTCCAGGAGAAAAGAGGCCATTATAATATGTTTTATCTGTCTACTTCATATGAAAAGTACAGTTTACAATTACGTCTGATAATATATCGTAGAACACACTGCCAATGATTAGGTTTTAATTTTCTGGTGGAGAGAGATATATATTTTATACATATATTTTTTCATATGTTTTGACTTAAATTGATAAAAAAACATTTTTTGCCCTTAAAAGCACTGCAAAAATTATATCCCTTAAGTATAAATGACACTATGAATTTTTATTGTTATTTTAATTATCAGTTAGTTCTACATTTAAAAACTCCTAGAATAATATTTGTTTCCTAACCTTCATTATTAATCAACCCAGTATTCTTTTTTTTTTTTTAAGAGAAGAAGATAACTAATGAAAGAAGCATCGTGGTATTTATAAACAGCAGAATCAGTCTTTTTATACTTAAGAACAATCAGTTGAGAGCATAATTCTGTAATAATTAATCAGCTCTTACAGATGCCTGCTATTTAATTTTGTACCATATTTATCCCATCAGTTTTTGTGCTCCAAAAATATTTTACACCTATTTAAGGTATTTTTTGACAACTGTGATATAGTTTTGTTGTAGTGATTTTGAAACTAAAATATATCAGTACAGGTTTTTCTTAATGTATACTTCATTGTCATTTTTATATCAATTTCATTTTACATTAGGAAGTTAGAAGAATTCATTTGAAGCTGTTTTTTAAAATTACATTTTCTTTCATTGCAAAAGGTTGCTATAAAGATACCAGATTTAATAAAAAGGAAGAATCTACTATATTAAAGATGTGTAAGATGAGGGATGATGACTATTTCAATGCAGGATATCGACCACATAGCATAGTATCTTGAACATAGCAAGTGCTCAATAAATATCTGTGAAATAAATAAATGAATGTGTTAACCTTTTAATAATATATTATTTAATTGTTTTATTCTTACAGGATAAAATAGAAACTGGTATTGCCTATTGCTTTTAGCTAGGATTTCTACAATTAACACTTTTTTCCCTCATCTTTTAATATCCAATAAAACTTAAAAAATAGAGGTTGTATTTGAAGTTTAGAATTTTCTCTCATTATTGTAGTTTAAGTTTTACCCATAATCTCTCTTCTTCTCTCCCATCTTTGATAATGGAAATAAGTAGGAACTTAACACACTGGAAAACATATTTTTTTAAAAGGTGAAAGAATTTAGAATGCCAAAATTAAATATTCAGTTCCTCATTCAGTTTTTTTACTTGCCACCTTTACATGCTTAACAGCTATGTGGCTAATTACTACCACATTGGACAATGCAGAGGATAGAATATTGTCATCATAGCAGAAGTTCTACTGGATGGCTTGGGGCTAGAGGTTGTTCCCTTATATTGATAATGAGAAAATGGGAATAAGAGTAGGATTAGAGGACAAATTAGAGGTACAAATTTATTATGCTGAGTTTGAAATGCCTGGGGATATCCAAGTGGATAAGCAGGTAGACATGCAAGTCTATAATTTAGAGGAAAATTCATATAAATATTTGGGAATGATCAGAACATAAATAATAAATAAAACCAAAGAAAATACATGAGATAGCTTTATGAGAAAATAGAAAGAAGCATAATGCATGATTGAATGATTGAAGCCCCTCATCCTGGGAAGCAACTGAGTGTTGAAGAATAACCCCTTGAGGTGATCAAACTACAGAAGAAATGGGAGAAGAATGAGAAAATAGCATCATGTAAACAAAGGTCCTTACTTTTTCATGAGTAGAAAAAGATAGTGAGGTCTTCAATGTCAAATACCAGCAAGATCCGTTAAGTTATGACTTAACCCCCAAATGAGGTAGGATCTAGAGTTTCTCATGACCCATTTGACTTGGATCAAACTTGTTATGCTAAATGAATATTAAGTCTTAGTGTCTTAATGTTGACACTTTGCATTCTGTTTTAGAATATATGTCAAATATTTTTCCCTAAAATGAATTCTGAAATGATGGTCATTTTTCCTGAAGTTGTATATTTTTAAAAAGAGAAGAAGAAGAAAAGCCCTCAGGGAATTGTAGAATCAAAACAGGTCTTAACAAACATCGAGTCCAAATGCTTCACTTTGTTGACATGGAAACAGACTTAGAGGGTGAAAATGACTTAAGTAAGGTTATACAGTTATGCACTCTCCAAAATACTTTATTACATTGCTCTTATTTGCTGCTCTTATTATTAGTGCTGGAGGAAAAAAAATGTTAATACATTGTTAATACAACTACTAGAAGTGAAAAT
>NW_012151030.1:49666-57624 GCF_000956105.1 Propithecus coquereli
TCGGTCTGTTCCAATGAGATAAATTAACAAATGTAGCCTGTAACTAAGTCTTTCTATTATAAATTGTGTAGTTTTGAGAACTATATAAGTAATGCTACTTTTTACATTTTTTGATTAAAAAGAATTGTGATTTGTCTGAGATTGTTTAAATCTTAAACAATTTTAAACTTCTTATCTCTTGTTTTAGTATTTCCAGTATGTAGATCTGTCCTGCAGAGAGGAATTAATTGGTCAACTGACTGTAAAGTTAGAATAATTTTATATTCTAAGATGCAGTTTCAAAGGTTGATTCTAAACTCTATTTTCATACATATTGTTTTATATATATATATATGTTAAAATATATTAAAAAGTATTTTTAAACCTATAAGTCTGAATGCAATAAAATGGTAGCAGATTCTGTTCTAATTAAATACTAATTTTTCCAGTACTGTCCTCTCATGCATTCCTATAAAGCTATTGTTAAATTTCACTAAGTTATATATTAGCTAGGAAAGCTAAATTCGTTCTTGGTTTCTAGGTCATATTCACTTACACATTTGTATGTATACGTGGTTTGTAAAACATTTTTAATTTTGAAGCCACTCAAAATTGTAGACACACATGGTTTTCCCTTTCCTCTACAAAGGTATCAAAAGACTGTGGACTGTCATTTTCACTTGTTTCAAATTTTAGAGTTTAAAAGAAATTACATTTTAATCTTTTCAGAAAACTCTGACATTGTCAGAAGTCTTTTAGTCTCTCTGGAGGTTTGAACGTGTATTTGTTAATAAAATATGCAAGGTCATTAAGCTTGCAGGATTCAAAGAACCTTGGTAAGTTGTTCCCTCCCATCATCCTCCCCCTTCATTCCACACATAACTTTCTGCCCTACTCATGACATCTTTCCCCACCCCTATCCATTTATTTTCTACAACAAAAAGAATGATAGTAACTGCCCCTGATAAATATCTGAAAAAGAACTGGACGCTCACAAGCCATGCAATGTAGGAAAGAGGTGCCTCAGACAATCCTTCTCTTGTTCTAGTCTATTGTGCTATATGCTTTCTCTTGTGATGCAACCTTCATTTCAACCCAGTCGCCCCTCACATGTAAATCCAACAGGCTTTGTAGATATGAATAGCTGTGCCCTGTAGCAACTAGACAGAAATGAAAGGAATGTATGCTTAAGTCTCAAGTATAGTATTTTACTACATGGTTGAAGTTCAGCTGTACTTAAATGTTGAAAAATATCGAGACATTACTTCAGATACCAGAGTTAATCATTTTTGAAGTTGGTGAAGTTTCTTAAATATGTGTTCTCCAGTTTTGCTTTAACTTCTTTGTCTAGCACCGTTGGGGTATTAAAAAAAACACTATCGAATATAAACAAGGTGCGTGTTAATTTGAATATTGTTAAAATTTATTAGCTAATGAAAGGAAAGCGCTGCTCTGTTTTAATCCACAGCAGATTAATGATCACTGTGTAATTTGATTTTTAATGCATCAAAAAATATGATGATGGGTGGTCTTAGCGGAAGAGAAAGAGGCTCTTACATATGACAAGGCCATGTTTTTATCAATTTAGTCTATTTCATTAGAGGATATTTTAAATCCCTGTATTCTATCAAATGCTCTAAACAAGTAGTTTATGAATTTTTTATAGTATGAGACATGGCTAGAAATCCTTTTTATACTTTTCTATTGTAAACACAGCTCAAATATCAACTTTTCTTTGAAATACTCTCCAACTTCACAACAGAAAATTTGTGGTAATAACATACCAAGTCTTTGTCATAGTCCTTGACAATTGTATTGATACATTTATTTTCATGGTCTTCTCCCCAACTGGACTGAGATAAAAAGGCTTTCTTCTCTTATTCTTTTTTACTTAAAATATTCTCATCCTTTAATTTCTACTGAATATTAGATTGCCTAGAATATAGTAATCACTCAAATCAATATTTGTTGACTGACCAATGTAATGTATTAAGATCTGATAGTTTTATCAAAACAAATAGATGTTCCTTTTCCTTAGTGTAATGTATATGTAAACTATGTGGAGATTACTATACATTTACATTTCTTGCTTATATTTTAAATTTGGATATTAAGTGTAAAACTATATAATATTAAATACTCAACTTCATCTGACGTTTTGCTAATCTGCAGGGAAACAGGCCTCAGTCTAGAAACATTTCCTCAGCATTTGGAAGTATCTTACAATGTCTTCTGGGTATTTGTCTAACATATAAGAATCATTGCCTGCCTTACTGGTCAGCCTTAAGTATGTGGGGACAGGGACCAGATAGCAGCCAACAATATCCCCTCAGTTGTTTCCCTTAATATATAAAGAATAGATTTGCATATTAAGAAATCTATTATATTACATAAAATGATGCCAGTATATGACATCATCTGTAACAACATTTTCTCTTTTAAAAAATATGTATCTCGTTTTAAGAATTCCTGGAGAAAAATATGACAGGAAATTAATGTGATATTTTGTAAGCATAAAAGTATATGTGTCAGTTTCTGTTTGAAAACACTTTCTGCACTATTGCTTTACATTTCAGTCGAACGATTATAATTCATAATTTAGCAGTAAAGTAGGTGAGTCCGTACTTTTCAAAATAGAAGAATGGAACTGTAAGATGGATATTTATCTGAAAAATTGGAAGTGGCTAATTTCATTAAGTATATACGGTTTTCTGTAAAAGTAATAATCACAATGGAAATAGATATGATTAAGTTAATAGGTAAAGTTATTGTAACTAAGACTGCAGTAAGCTTTTTTCTTAAAGGAAATAATATCATTTATTTATATTCTTTGTTTATCCACTTTTAAGCTGCCTAGATTTTCACATATTCTCATTCATTAGAAGGAGCAGTTCTATGTAGAAGTAGCAGTTAAGGGAAAACAGGAAGTAAAAATCAAATTCTTAGTTCTCATTTGGTGAAGGAAATGGTCAATTAAATCTCCCTCTGTATGAGACAAATACTGGTGTGTTATTTGTCACAAGATTTTTTTCTTGACTTCTTCTTCTTCTTCCTTGCCTGACATCTCCCTGCATTAGCACTATAATTGAGTCACTATCAACTAAATTCTTATTAGGCAGTGAATCAGATGATTCAGAAGTTACATTCGGTGTATACTAATACACCTTCACTGGTCTAAAGAGTTGAAAGACCGTCTGAGTTGCTTATTGTTGCCATAGTAAATTACTGAAAATGTAGTGGCTTAAAACCAAACAAATTTATTATCTTAGAATTCTGAAAGTTAGAGGTCCAAAATGGGTTTCACTAGACTAAAATCAAGGTGTTAGCAGAATTGTATTTTTTTGGAGGCTCTAGAAAATAATCCATTTCTTCTTTTCCCACTTCTGGTGCCTGTATATGCTCCTTGGCTTATAGCCCCCATCCAGCAATCTCATCACTCCAGTCTCTTGCTTCTCTCCTCACATCTCCTTCTCTAACTCTGACCTTCCTGTCTTTTTCTTTCCCATAAAAGGACCCTGGTGATTACATTGGACTACTCAGATAATCCAGGACGATTTTCCATCTCAAGCACCTTAATGTTATCACATCCGTAAAATCCCTTTCTCTGTGTAAGTTATTACAGTCACATTCCAAGGATTAAGACGTAGCCATTTTGAGGGGCTGTTACTCTGCCTGCCACAAGGACTTTGTTTGACATAGCCAGACTCTTTCTTTCCATTCTGTTACCGTTTAGTTTATTATTGCCACTGCTTCCCTTCTGTTGTGTTTGAAATGAAACTCTGGGTTAGTGGTTCCCAGGCTCATGAAACAGATCATGATCACCTCTGAGGTGTATTGTAAGTAATTTGTAACCAGTTTTTTAAAAATAATTTATTCCTTTTTAAATGAATTGGAGTACAGGCAAGTTATTCCAATAACTTTTTCTTATTATGCTAATGAATAGCTAATGCTAGCGAATGGGAGAAAAAGGGATGGATGTTGTAATACACTTGGAAAAAACACACATATCCCAAACCTATGATAACTGTCTATTATGTACATATTGTATATTAATAGCTCTAATTATAAATTATTGTAAGTTGTGATGGGGGAGGTGTTCATCCAAGCCTGGTACATTTAGGAAAATATTTTGTACCTGTGAATATCATTTTTCATGTTGGTCATATATCAGTGGACAGAATTTGATACTTTTTGCCCTTGGGCAAAGCAGGATGGTAGTTAAAATAGTCTACAAAGAGGCTTAGGTAAATACAAATAATGATAATGGCAATAAAAGCAGTAATAAAAATTCTGACATATATTCAAACCAAATTAGAAAAATAATATGGTAGCAATTGTAACTTAGGGTGATATCATTATCATTTCATTGGGGAAAGCTATATATAATTAAATACAGCCTTAATTCTTTTAACAAAAATGTACATTTGACTTAGCTTTTTCTTTCAATAATTTTACCTGTTATTTATTATAGAAATTGTGTTTTTTTAAAATCAGAAATTATCAGAAATGGCTAGTGTCTGATGTTTTTTGTACTTCTCCCTATCATCAAAATTTCAGAAGTCGGCTAGTGTTTATTGCTGGCAATACAATAATTATGCTAATAACACTTTAGTTGATTAATGTGCATATGATTTCATGACAAACTGGAAGTACATTTCTAAGATGCAATAAATTGGTGGGTAAATCTCTTTCAAAGTAATACATAGTGGTGATGTTCTGTGCTATTCTGTAATAAAGAAGAAATAAGCCCATGGAAAAGAAATCTGGACATTTTAATGAGGTAGGGAAAAATGAGAGGAACAACACTTCTATTTTAAAACAAAAAAACAACAAACACACAAAATCTGCGCTTATACTAAATGGAAATATGAAGAGATAAATGACCTCATATGCATTCAGTGGGGAGAAAAGTTTGAGGCAATGAAGCTAAGCATAAAAGAGGAAAAGCAAATGTAACCTCAGTGACCATAAGCTACAAAATACAAATAGAAAGAGAATCTGGGAGTATCAGAGGATGAAGCTATAAAACCTTGAGCAAAGAGTTTAACAGCAATTAAAATGAAGACAAAATTCTGAGGTGGATAAACAAAGTAGCACGCTTACAAAAGAAAATATGCTGGTATCATGTAAGAGATTTTTTAGTAACTTTTTTCAAAGAATTGAATCATAAACACAGATTTTTGAGGTTTTAAGCTCATTATTTTGGTTCCCTGGTTTCTCCTAGGATGCACTGTAGAATCTCAATGCCTGGTGTTTATATACCAACAGAAGCTGCTTTTTCTTTCTTTCATTATTTCCCTTTTAAGTAAAGTTAATACCTTTTACATGTTACAGAGAAGAGGCAGAGAAAACCGCACTCCCACTATGGTACAATACACTCAGGATCAACTGAGGGAGGATTATACACATGGCTGGATACGGTTTATTCATTTGTTCTTTTGCTTTGTAGATAACAAATGGTGGTATTCTGTAACAACTTGTGTGATTAGCAAATGTTGGGTCAAAATGAATCTTTTAACAGTTGGTTAGAAATAGTTTGATTTTTTTTTTTTAATTTTATCGGCATTTATTTGTAATACATTCTGATACCCAATTTACATGCATATCTCTTCCAGTCTTTTTCCTTGCAAATCAACTCTGTTTGGTAACAGAGCAATAGGGACAAAGATTTAGATTTGACACATGCATTAAAATCATTATGACTGTTTTTGCTCGCAAGTATACCTAAAAGTGTGTAGGCACACTGAAACATCATGATATTATCTTATAGATCATGGTAAAAAAGCCATATTTTAATTGTACATTTTCTCAGTGGACTCTTTTGCATAGTTCAGTTACGAATACCTCTGAAGACATTGGATTTGAGTCTGAAAAAGGGAAGCTTAACATCAAATTCTACATGATATTGAATTCTGCTTCACTACAAATGATAGTGTGATTCAATTCAGTAACCATTTTTGAAGAGCTTAATTTTTCTGTGAAAGATCTGAGATAAGCATGGGAGAATAATTAAGACACAATGTAAGGTTTGGGGCAGTTTAAAGCTAATGTTGAAGAAAAAAATGTAACTAGCATAAACATGATAAAATGCATTCATAAATGTTGAAAATATATATTTTTTATGAAGAGTTAGATTTTAGTGTACTATGTGACAAAAAATTAGCTTTATACTTGTATTGGCCCATTGTTAGAATGTGTAGTAAAATATTTGTCCATTTACTTATTACTTCTATAACTCTTAAACCTTTGTCGTAGTGCTTATTATGTTTACTCTTTCTTTGAAAATGAGATTGAATGCATACAGATGAAAGACAAGATGTCTGGAGTGGACACTAACTGCTAACCTTTAAGGATACTCAAAGATGATGTTTATGGAAAGCACATTTCATGCTATAAAGAAAAGCCAGTAATAAAAGAGAGGGGATACATCTTGAAAATAGTTCTGGGAAATGTAATTATCAATCCTAATTAGATTAATATCCCAATTTTTTAAAAATAGAAAGAATAGCTCTTTGTAGGACAGATAGGAAGAATTAACTGGAAATGTTAGGTGGAATGTATTTTTTCATCTTTTGAAAAATTTGGTACCAATTAGTACTTTTTCTTTTGTATTGACTTTTTTTCTGACGAAATCATTGATCATACACTATTTCCTTCTATTGACTCCCAATGAAACTTTTCAAATATATTAGATAGAAACATATGGGTTAGACTTATTATTTATCAGTTACATTCAATATTTGAACTTCAGATTTACCTATCTTTAAATTATTTTTGCTCCAGTGGTAGAATTACTAGATTTTAGAAAAACTTAATGAAGCATATGGAACTTAAATCTGCTGAATTTTTCTTTTTCTTTAAAATGAAGGGTAAGCTAGGTTTTCACATACCTTGGGTAATTTAGGACATCCATGTCTCTTTGGAGAAGTTAGGGATGGTGTTGTCACTATATTTCTGTTAAATATGATGGTTTTTATTTTTTGGGACAGAGTCTCACTATGTTGCCCTGAGTGGAGTGCCATGGCATCAGCCTAGCTCACAGTAACCTCAAACTCTTGGGCTCAAGTGATCCTTCTGCCTCAGCCTCCCAAGTCGCTGGGACTACAGGAATGCACCAGACACCCGGCTAATTTTTCTATTTTTGGTAGAGAGGGGGTCTCGCTCTTGCTCAGGCTGGTCTCAAAATCCTGAGTTCAAGGGATCCTCCTGCCTTGGCCTCCCAGACTGCTGGGATTACAGGGGTGAGCCACCACGCCCAGCCTATTTCTGTTAAATATGATGCACATAAATCCTCCTTTTATTTCTTTTGGATAAGCAGCTGGAGGGCACCACATTTCAGTGCTCAAATACTTCTCTGGTAGCATCGTTTTCAAGTCTATTTCCCCAGCCCCAATTTATCATGCTATTATAATAGCCTTCTTTTTTTTTGGTCCATCAAATGTGAAATAAGCTTATTTTTAAAATAAGTTTTAGGGCTTTTATACTTGTATTTTTTTTTAAGTCTTAAACATTTTCTGGGTTCTTGGAATAACTACCCACATCTCATTAGAGTAAATTCCAATGTCACTTCCTCAAGAAAGCTGTTCTTGATTATTCTTATTAAACCAAAAACCTTCTTCTACTCCCAGCAGAAAATCTCTATCACATATTCTGTTTTCTTTATAGTCATACATGACCAATATCTTGTAATCCTTGGTTATTAATAGTTACTTGGTCTCTATGAATATCAAAAGGGTGTCCAGTTTTTCTAACACAATTTATTGCAAAATCTCCCATTTCCCACTGATTTGAAATGCTACCCTTATCGGATTTAGTCCCCAGATATACAAAAATCTGTTTCTGAATTCTCTGTTCTACTTTGTTACTCTATTTGTCTTTTTTTTTTTTTGGAGCCAATATCATAATTTTGTTTTTTTTTGAGACAGAGTCTCACTGTGTTGCCTGGGCTAGAGTGAGTGCCGTGGCGTCAGCCTAGCTCA
>NW_012151030.1:57708-58694 GCF_000956105.1 Propithecus coquereli
CTGGTCTCGAACTCCTGAGCTCAAACAATCCGCCCGCCTCGGCCTCCCAGAGTGCTAGGATTACAGGCGTGAGCCACCACGCCCTGCCCATAATATTTAACTTATCAAAAAAGTAATAGTTCTTCTTATACAGTTCTTCTGGTTTAATGATAATATCAATCTCTCAAATTTCATCCCTCCCCCAAAACCACCACCGCACGAAATTGTAATTTTGATGGCACTTACATTGAATGTACAGATTAATAGGCTAACTGAAGTATTTATAATATTGTCATTAACATTTTGATATTTATTCAGATTTTCCATATATTCAATAAACTGAATAGATTTATTTGTAACAGTCTTTCATATCTTTTATTAAGTTTGTTGCTTGGGAAAATTATGACTTTGTATATTATTTTGAGTATGATTTTTTCCCATATTTTTGAAATGGATACCTATTGGTTTTTTTATATTTATCTTATTTCTGTCAAATATATGGAGCAATCATATTAATTCTAATTTATCACTTGAATCTCTAGAATTTCTTATGTATATAATCATAACATCTGCAAATAATGATTTTGTGTTTTATGTCCAGTATTCATTTATTTATATTTATTTTGGGAGGGATCGGACTTCATTTGTTATATGTAAAATAGGAGTGGTTTCCACCTTGCAGCACTGTGGTAAGCATTGGTAATAATCAATATAAAACACCTGACATATGCTAGGAATTCAATAATGTAACTATTTAGAATTTTTACAGTACTCAGTATGACTTATAATGTTACTAAGTAAATTAAATTAAAAAATATTTGAATTGTTTACATTCATCTATATGCTATTTTCAGAAAAGTTTCACAATTGTATCCTATAAGGAAATCATTGCATGTTTCCATCATAATTTTGTTGTTTAACTTTGCTTTAAAACATGACAGAGTTATCATTCTCTTTCTCCTAAACAAATCTACGTGGAACAGAAAGCAGGGTATTTTTTTTTTTTT
>NW_012151030.1:58924-62895 GCF_000956105.1 Propithecus coquereli
GCGCCCGGCCAGAAAGCGGGGTTTTTTTTTTTGTCCTCCATACAAAGAAGGTTCAGGGTGAAAAATTTGTTTATTGTATAATTACTTTTGAAATGTCTACAATAGGGAAATGTTGAAATAAATTTGGTATGTCACGTCAGTGTAATATGTTGTAGCCTTTAACATGGAACTTTTGAGAAACTGTATATTAATATAGAAAAGCTGGTATGTAATGTGAAAAAGGAAAACATAAATCGTATCTACATTATGATATAATTATGTATGCACATGGGCAAAGACTGAAAGAGAGACTATTTGTTAAAGTGTTGAAATTATAGTTTATTTTTATAAAATTATTTTATTTGTATTTTTTAATGAATAGGTTTGGGGATCTATAGACCTCTAGTTTGGGTATGACATATTAATAAGTATCTTTCTTTTGCCAGAACGATTAACATAGGGTTGGGGAATAGAGATACAATTGACAAGTTCCTGGGAAATCATGTGTAAGCAAGAAAGTGGTTAATTTATTTCATGTTTTTGTGCTTTCTTTCAACCATGTCCAAATTAATTTTCCTAAGAACTGCTTAACATTGTTTTCTAGCCAATATTAATTGGATAATATTGTTTATTTTAAGAGGTTAGGATTGTTAGAAACAATTTAGTAATTATATGTTATGTATGCGTTTATTCATAATTATGTGTTCATTCAACAAATACTTATAAAGTACCAATATTATGCCACACACCGTGCTTGTTAATTGTTGAAGATATTAAAACATACGCACAGAACATCATCCTTTACCTTCGAGGAGCTTATGGTTTAGAGGAAATGATCCATATTTGTTCACCAGGCACTTTTGCAGTTGCTTTTCATAAAACATCTTATAACAATCAAGATTTAATGTATTTTCCCCAGTACTTATAGATGTAAAAACAGCTGAAAATGGTTACAAACTTGCCAAAGTTTATCTAGCAATTAATAGTTAAAGGTAGGAGTAGAATCTAAGTCTGGCTCTAAAACACATTTCTTTTTCTTCCTATTACACAATGTTACATCGTATCTGTTTTTATAGAAATAAAAATGCATTACATTTACATGGTGGATGTTACCTGAATTGTGAGCTCTAGTCTAGAAAAAAATAAGCACTCATTGTAGGATTAGCCTCTTAGACACAAAACTCACTATAAATGGGTGCAATCAGATACTCAAGAAATAACATGGTATTCACACTGTTTGAGGAAGGCATCTCCAAGAGCAACTTGTTTGCATTTAGGATTCACTAACCATCCTTTCTCCAGACAGCCTGCTGGCCCCACCTGCTGCTCTCAGACAGCTCTGAGCTGTGTTTCTTTGGTTTCTACCCTGCCAGGCACCCTACTGAGCCTTCCAGGCAGTCAGTGTGCCTGTGGTCCCAGCCAGCGGGAGGCTGAGAAAGGAGGCCTGCTTTAGCCCAGGAGACCACCTTGGAGAAAAATGAGACCCTGTCTTAAAGTATTTTTAAAAATAAAACAATATTGTGTGAAAAAAAATAAAAACAAAACAAAACAATAAGAAATAACATGATATTTAGTGCTAAATTTATGCCTAGGATATTATGTAAGCAGAACTATTGAATGAGTCTATCCCCTAATGAACTGGTGAGTGATGCTGAAATATCAGAGTGGTTTCCTGAAGGAGTTTTTTTTTTTTAGATAAGTTTTAAAAGATAAGTAAGGTAATCAAACAAAGAGGATGAAGTAGTATTTCAATGAGAGGAAACCACAGAATAAAAAGCATGGAGGAAGGAAACAGAACGATGTGTGCAAAAGACCATCAAGTTGGTATTAACTATCAACACTTATGTGCACATATAGTAACAGCATTCATCGAGTGTTGAGCAGGTGGGAGGGGGGAGGATGGGATGGGTATATTCACACCTAGTGGGTACAGTGCGAACCGTCTGGGGGATGGACATGTTCAAGCTTTGATTTGGATGGGGCAAAGGCAATATATGTAACCTAAACATTTGTGCCCCCGTAATATGCTGAAATAAAAAAAAAAGACTCCTCTGGACACACTGTTGTGTTCTGAAGACATAAGGAACACGGCAAAAAGTGGCTAGAGTATCAGCCCTAAGAGTAGACACTCTTCTGATTAGGGGGATCCTTGGGTGACCTACAAAAGGATTTGAATTTTATTCGGTAGCGTATACAATAGAAAATACTGAAGACTTTTTAGCAGGGCATGAAGTGGCACATAGTTAGGCAGAGAGGGCTAGATGAATGAGTTTCTCCTAAAAATATACTTCTGACCAACCTTCCTGGTTTTTTTTTTTTTTTTTTTGGAGTGTGATAGAATCTGTCACCTCTTTTTGAGTGCAGTGGTGTTATTTTTTTTTTATTTCAGCATTTTTTGGAGTGTTTTAGAACTTAAAGAATATAAGGAGCACAGGTTAAAAGACTTACCACTTCCTAGTCCTTCTATTTATAATATAAAGGAAAGCAGACTAGTAGTTATCAGAGTTCTTAGAACTCAAAAATTGCCACCGTATGATTTTACTACCAAGTTCACACACCAGCTAACAACTTTACCTTCCATATGCAATCCTTGAAACGCCTGTGTCCCAGGGAGCTGGAATAAGTTCCAATAAACTGCTGTGCTTAGTAGGCTCTTTATACTCTGAGGCCAAATTTGTTTAGGAGTAGTTTTTAATGGTGTAAATAGAGAATAAAGACCACCAACAATAGGCACTATACAAGTCTTCCTTTACCTTTTGTTCGCTCTTTGCTCAGTTTTCGTAGATCTCCTTATTGTTGACAATTTACCTTACCCTAGGATCATATGGTTTGCTTTACAACCAGTCTCGTTTTTACGTGGGCCTGGCATCTCCAGCCTTACTGTAGTGCTTGTACTTCTAACTGTTGGTCTTCCCAGAAGCCAACCCTTTCTTTTCTAGCCTTATTCTAGTCCTTATATTTGCAACCTCTCCTTGGCCTGGCCTCCAATCCACTCTAGTGTGCTCTGTTTCCCTCCTTAATGATGAAGCATTCACATTTAAGTCTTAAATTGCTAAAGCCTCTTTTGTTTGAGAAAGGTTTGGTCATTCCAATTATGTCCCTGGCATTGTTATTTTAAGGACTACTGGCAAATACACTTTAGTCTTACTGTGTCAACTTTAACTTTTGTTTTTATAATATTTGAGCTGAATACATACATAATTTACCTACACATTACCCACCCACCCCCAACCTCACCCCTGCACCGCACCGTGTGTAAGAAGTGACAGATAATATTCTATAAAACAATGTATGGTATTTAAAACTTGATTGAAGAGAAACTGAGGCACAGAAAGAAGAAATGAAATCTCTGAAAGACTGACACAAGGTCACATAGCTACTTAGTGGCTATTTATCTTCATTCTTTTTTCTCTTGAGAGGATGTTAGTGCATTCCTTCTAGAGATAGAATCACTGTAAGCTGGCTGAGTCCTTTAATTACTGTAATATGTTTTCTTACCCTATTTGGTGGATGTCAGCTATCGCTTCTTGGAGATAATGTGGCTTTCTAAATTTTTTTGTCTTTCATTTGTAGAATGATGTCATATTTATTTCTTTTAATATGTGATTTATAACTGATATAAGCTTTTTAGTTACTAAATGAATTAATTCATTTTGGTTTTAAAGTCTTACTGATTGCTTTTTCTGAGGTTTTTTATTTACCATGGCCTGTTTATATGGCTGGCGATGTTGACTAGAAACTTATTCTAGAGATTACATGTCCTAATTTATTCATCAGTTTCTGGTCTTCTCTATATTATATGCAATGATTGACAAATTTTTATGGCATATCTTCCCGCTTTTATGGTTATAATTACTCTGTTGTCTTGGGCTGTATATTGAATTTCTTATTCATTGAGCAAGATTCTCAATAGAAAATCATCTCTAGGCCCTGACATATCTGGTAACTTTCTGGAGCACACCAAGGGATAATTATTTCTTTTCTTTCTCTTA
>NW_012151030.1:65885-68597 GCF_000956105.1 Propithecus coquereli
TGACCAAGATTAATTATCTTATAAAGGCTACTCTATCTACAAGTGAAGTATTTAACTAAATGTAGTATAAAGTTTCTAAAATATTGTGTTTTAAGCATGTCTAACATGTAACTCTCCATGCTATAGTATTGGATTTATGTGTTATAAATAACTTTTCTACCCCATAATCAAAACTCTGTAACATGAGAGCGATGCTGTAATACCAGACTTAGAGATGATTCCGGGAGTTTGTAGCTGCTATTACCATTCTCACTAACCATCTGAATAACCCAGAGAAGAGATGAAGCAAGTTAATTGCATGAGTGATTCTTCAGTGAACAGGCAAACTTAAGTAGGTCTCTCAGAGGTCATTCTTTAAAAAAATTGTTGCCCTCCACAACTTCCATGGGTTGTTAAGGATATAAAATGTGTTTCTTCAAAATAGAGCTCAATAATTTGCAATGAAGATTTAAAAATCTAATTTGATCCTTATCAACTAATTCTCAATGAGCTAATATAACTGCTAATTACTGCTATCCATGACATTTAGACATGTTGAAGTCTAATTTTGCCTTTAAATTAGAAAATTTAAGTCTATATTTACAGAAGTTGAGTTATTTAACACTTAGCAGGGTGTATTTCCAATAACATTATATATAGAAAGAGCACCGTTAAATTTTTAGAGATAGATTATAATTCACAGTTGGCTGCAAAAGTTGTACAGCAGCATAAAACTGATTACTTACTATTTAATCATATTAAAAGTAACTTAAAAGAAAATTGCAACCAATACTATATTTCATAGAAATATAAAGTTATGGCTTCTTTTTTAACGTTACACATTGGGGCAAAATGCATTTAAAATTATTATCTAAAATGGTATTTATTATAAAATTCTGTTTATCTTTCTTAATAAGCATAAATATTGGTATTTTATTCTGACCATTGCATCTTGATTCTACCTCCTTTCAGCAAAGACCATCCCTCAAGGTGATAATAACAAAAAGAGAATAAGTAACATACTGCGTCAATTACAAAAAGACAGCGAGATAACTATCTTTTACCTGTCTTTTTATTCATTTCAATACCTGGTCTAATTATTGTAAAACAATCTTGGACAAACCAGTTAAAAATCCTTGACCTGGTAGAGTTTATATTGTCTTAGAAGTTGACAAAATAAATAAATAAAATACATGGAATACTAGACAATAAGTATTGTAGGGAATAGTCAAGAAATGTGGCAATGAATGTTGAGAAATCACATTTTCACATAGGGTGCTCAGGGAAACATCTAGTGAAAAAGTGACATTTGAGTAAAGATCTGAGGGAAGTGAAGGAGCTGGTGCAAGAATGGTGCAGACTGATTTAACAATAAGTGCAAAGGCCCTGTGGTAGTCACTAAACCACTTCAGCAGAAATTCTGTTCAAAGACATAGTAAGAATGACTGTCTGTTTGATGTGATAAGAAAATGGAATGGTTACAAAAGATGTGGTCATAGAAATAATAGAGGAAAGAAAGGTATGTAATAGATTTCAGGTTTCATTCTCAGGCGTAGGAGAAGCCACTGGGGAGTGCTGAGAAGTGGCAGTGACCTGATCTTACATACATTCAATGAGGATTATTATGGCTTTTTGGTTGAGAATATACTGAATGGGGTCAAGGACAAGTACAGTAATCCGGGTGAGAGATTGTGTTGATTTTATCCAGAGTAGTAGCTGTGGCTGTGGGGAGAGGCAGTGTGAATCTGTATACATTTTACAGGTAGAGAGAGCCTTCAGGAATTACTGAGAAATAGGATGTGGAATTTCAAAGAAAAAGAGAATAAAAAATAAATACAAGTTTATTCGATATGAGCAGTTTGAAGGATGGAGTTGCCCTCTGCTGAGATGAGATGAAGAAGACCCCAGGAGAGGGGCTGTTTACATGAGGATATGAAACAGGAGATCAGGAGCTCAGTGTTCTATGTGATGCTTAATATCCTACCTGCCATCCAGAGATGTTGAGTAGGCAGCTGTATATAGAAGCCTGAAGTATGGGAGGGAGGCCTGTCATGGAGGGACTCATTTAGTGTATAGATTTACAACCATAAATTCAGATGACATCATCAGGGATGTGAGAAGAGATACACGAACAAGTACATGTTTCCTTCCAAACAAAGGCAATGTGGGCGTGCAACTACATCATTATTTACATCGATGTGAACAGATTTGGGAGCAGAAGCCGAAGGTCACTAAAACTTCATACCTCAATCTCAATCTCTCTTTCTGTCTGTCTCTCCTTGTCTTTCTGTCTCTGTTTCTCCCTCTCACTCTTTCTCCCTTCATGCTCCATCCCCAACTCTTTTTACCTTTTGCTTTCTCAAGATGAGATTGAACCCTTTGGAAAATAACTCTGTAGTCAGTGACTCAGCTGCCTCATGCTAAACAAGGTTTGAAATGGGATCTCAAAATGTGTATAACAGAGTATTTGTGAGGCGCTAATTAATCTTATCTGGTTAGCACCAGCATTTCATAGTACTTACTGTTGATCAAAAATTATGATTCTAACATAACTGATTTTTATTTGTAACAAAATGAAATGTTTTGATTTTCTTGTTTTATTGGTATGAAATTAAATTCTTTGAATATAAAGAGAGCGGGTAAAGTGAATATAACCTGCAAAGAGACATAACTGACTTTAGAAGTGATTTTTCATTTTAAGGAGTTGTCTTTATTAACAGGTTTTATTTTTTT
>NW_012151030.1:68647-71019 GCF_000956105.1 Propithecus coquereli
TGTTCACATTGTAAAGTTTTTCTTTTCTCCATAAGTGTTACCTAGAATTATTATAGCGTCTTAAATTTGACAGTAAGTCATGGAGACTGCTCAGAGACGTACAACAACTTCTCTGATATTCCCTTAGCTAGAAAAAAAAAATATTTGGAGATCAGGGTCTGTGGTAATAGGCCTAGAAAAGATTTCTGCTGGAGATTATGTGGTATGGTAAGAGGTGGTCACTGAAAATAGGAGGGTAACAGGAGGAATACCAACATCATCTTTTGTATACTTTCCTCTGGTCATGTCTTAATTTCAAATCTTCTCTTCTATACTCATAGATTTTTTTTTTTTAATTCCTATGAGACCTGGAAATGACATTATTTCTTTCCTACAAGAAATATGAGTGGGTGAGTCAAAAGTTACTGCAGTTCTCTTCCTAAGCAAAGCAAAAGTTCGCATTCAGTTTTAGATCAGAGAAATCTGGGCTTTAAATCATTTTTTTTCTTGAAAGTTTTCTTCTGAAAATGGATGGAAGATGGAAAATCTTGAGCTTAAAATTGTTAGTATTTTACATTTTTTATCCAATAGGCAGGTTAGAATAGCTGTTTATATTTTTCATTGCTTCTCTAGGTTGCAATGAGAATGATTACATAATAGAAGAATGTGAAGCCTTGGTGTTTTGATTTCATATTGTAAGATTGCAAAAGAAGTTTCTGCTGGCACGTTAAAGGAGAATGGATCATGGTTTGATTCTTAAAACTAGCCATGCAACAAGACAGTCAGGATTCCCTTTGAGAATTTAAAAGTTTACTGAGGTGAATGTGTCTATGTGTGTATACATATGGGTGACAGCTCTTGACTTCATGGATTCTAAGTTATGGCAAAAAAAAAAAAAATGTAGTTATTTTTTTCCACACCCACTCTGCACTTATGCCAAGGCCCCGGAGATTCAGTGTTGTAAAAATCTTTGTCTTCTCCTTTAACCCTTCAATGTTCCAAATATATAATATAGGCAAAATATGAATTCTAGCACTTTTACTCAATCCCCAGTGTTCAAAGGTATGGAAAAAGACTTGTAGTTCCCTTAAGCATCAGCTAGGTACTTTAGGGAAAAAATGTTCTCATTCGACTGTATCTCTGGCTTTCTAGCAGTGCTTTATAATACAAACAGTAGCCAGTCATGTGAAATCACATTTCTATTCAGACACTCATGAGATTTCAGAATTCACCGTAACTACTCTGCTTTAACTGTCAGTGGGCTCTAGGACTTCAGAAGACACAGTTCAAATTACATGGACATGAATCCACACTATGAAATGCCATTGTGGATTGGTTATCCTCTTGCTGACTCCTAAGGAGTAAATTGATTTTTAACATGCTTTTTTAAAGGATGTATAGGAATTGGAACATAAAGTCATGCAATTGAGTCACCTTGCCTAGTTTCACTTTGTGAATTATTGGTTTCCTGAAAGGTAGTTTAACAGCTGAACAGAGGAAAATAATTCTTGAATTTGAAGTATCTCTTTGGGCACCCCTCTTCCATGTAATGACTCTAGCAGAGTGCATGAGAAAATCATCAGTAAGCGTGGGTTTTGAGTTTAGAATGCACACTGCCACCTGTGGAATTCATTCATCATCTCAAAGTACAGAGAGTTTAATGTGTTATATTGAGTATTCTTGTGTCTTTCTATTGATCTACTATGTAATCGAGATGTAATAGATGATATTTTCTAACATTTGAGCATATATATATGTTTTTTATTGCCAATGATCCGTACATGGATCAAAGCTCCTCCAAGAAAGGACTTTTATGAAGGACCCATTTTTTTCTTGGATCAATCCTTCTTGTTGAGAACCTGATATGTGAGTGAGGAATAAATAAAGTATGAAAGTTATATTAAGGGGATAGCATTTGTGACATTTTGTAATTTACCAATTTTAAATGTGAAAATTTTTCTGTCTATAAAAATACAGGTGATTGAACATATCAGCCTTTTTAGAAATCATGTATAATTTTTAGCTGGCAAATTTTTAAATTTAACTCAGTGGTTTCTCAATTTATATTAAAAAAACCTATACTGATCTTAGTAAAAAAATTCTACATCTACTAGGAACGTAAAAAGAGAACTTTGTCTTTTTTTAATATAGCTTCCGCATGAATTCTCATACTCATAATTGATATAAACTGGGACTTAAATAGTAATGTCTATCATAAAAATTCCAGCTAATGTAAATTTTTAGAAAATGTCAATTATCATTTTTGAGACAGGGTCTTACTCTGTCACCCAGGCTATAGTACAGTGGTGTCATCATAGCTCACTGCAACTTCAAATTCATGGGCTCAAGTAATCCTCCTGCCTCAGCCTCCCAAGTAGATGGGACTACAGACA